>NC_091688.1:20311785-20613571 GCF_041296265.1 Equus caballus
TGTTTTTGACTTTCAGCATTTTGAATATCATTCTATTCTCTCCTAGCCTGTCAAGTTTCTGCTGAAAAGTCTGCTGAAAGCCTGATAGGGGTTCCTTTGTAGATTATTCTCTTCTGCCTTGCTGTCCTTAATAATTTTTCTTTGTCATTGACTTTGCCAGTTTTGCTAAAATATACCTTGGAGAAGATCTTTTTACATTGATTTTATTAGTAATTATATTGGCTTCATTTACTTGTAATTCCAGTTCCTTCCACAGATGTTGGGAAGTTCTCAGCTATTATTTCTTTGAACAAACTCTCTGCTCCTTTCTCCCTTTCTTCTCCCTCTGGAATATCTATAATCCTTATGTTGCATTTCCTAATTGAGTCAGATATTTCTCAGAGAATTTCTTCTTTTTTTGTTTTTTTAAGTCTTAGTTCTCTCTCCTCCTCCACCTAAAGCGTTTCTATATTTCTGTCCTCTAAATTACTAATTCTATCCTCCATAATATCAGCTCTGTTTTTTAAGGTTTCTAGATTGTTTTTTTTATCTCATTCATTGTGTTCTTCACCTCCAGCATTTGTTTGGGTTTTAGTTTTTTTATTTTAAGAGTTTCAATCCTTTTTATGAAGAATTCCTTCTGCTCATTAATTTTATTCCTGATTTTGTTGAACTGTCTTTCTGGGTTCTCTTTTAACTCATTGAGTTTCTTTATGATAGCTATTTTGAATTCTCAGTCATTTAGATTGCAAATTTATGTGACAACAGGATTGATTTCTGGAGACCTGTAATTTTCCTTTTGATCTGAAGTGTTAATGTATTTCTTCTTGGTGTCTAATGAAGTGGACTTTTGCTCATGCATGGTGGTAGTATCTGGTCACAGATTCCACCTGCCACCATTGTGGGAGTCAGGAGCTGTTTTCTGAACATACTGTGTTCACTGGCACTTGTGCCCTTCAACTGGAAGTTGTGCCAATAGGGCTTATCTGCATCTGCCCACTGGCCACCAATGCCTGGTGGATCACACACAGATCCACTGCGCCGGCCAACTGGCTGAGCTGGTGTACTAGGTGGGAGGAAAAGGAGATTTCTTTCATGTGTGTGCCCACTCTGTACTCACTAGTAGACTGCCTGAGCTGCTGGGCTTGGTGGGATTACCCATGTGGTGGCTGAGGTGCCTCGGTGTGGAGTATTCTCATGGGCTGGGATGCAACTCCAAAAGCAAAAGCATTCACGCCGAGGCCTGCCTGTTCCCCTGCATCCTCTTAGAGTCATGCATCAATCACTGCATGAAGTCCTGCACTCTAGGTCGCTGCCACAGGGGAGAGGAAGGAGAACTACTGACCTCCTTCCACTGCTTCCCAGGGATCCAGTACCACCACTTTCAGATGTAAGGCTGTGTGGACCTCTCAGACTTCCTATTGTGCTATATGGATATCCTCTGTTGGTTCATGAATGTCCTATTGGTTGTATCTTAGAGGGGAGAGACTAAGGGAACAGCTCACTCCACTATGATGCTGACATCACTTGACATGATTGTAATCATAAGTAAGGATGTTTGGAATGGTGATTTGGGAAGAAAGAACACATAGATGATAACAAATTAAGTGAGTAGCTGAGGTAAAGTAGGTTATTGGAGCTCAAGAAATGGGGAGGTCAAGGAACAGAGAGTCCAGATTATGGAAAGGTAGTCTGCTAGAATAATGATAATAATTCTAACATGATGATAAAGTTCCAACATGATGATAGAACTTGAAGCATAAAGGAAGGCTGTGTATTCAAATGTCTAATTTTTAATAAATGAGGGAGAGTGATTAGAATGTCAGTAGTTGACAGTTACAAGGATGAAGGAAAAGTGATACAGGCAAATGGCATGAGCCTTTTAAAAAGTACATAAGACTTTTTACAGAAGCCAGTTGGAATAATGATTTTGAGTAAAGGAGAGTGTCAACAATGATATTTGGATTTTGAAAGAATAAACAGTCACCACTTGAAAGTGATAAACCTTTTTTGAAGAACCAGGTTTCAGTAATAGCAAAGATGTGGAAGGAATGCTTGGAGAAGAGTTTGGAAATAGAGGCAAGTATGCTGCGTTTAGAGGGGAAGGGGAAGAGGATGGGAATGATGGTGCGGTGGAGTATTACGGCAAATGGCAAGTTGGGAGTGGGCAAGTAGTACTGAGTGGGAAGAGTTACAGGGAGCTGTCACTTTGGATGTTGACTGTGATGAATGCAAAGTTAAGAATTATTGCAGATTTAATCTCAGTGTTTTTGAGGAGTTTGGATTCTGGGTTCAATGATCAGGGGACATGGCTCACTCAGCCTGAGTGAGTAGCTATTGCACTTGCTATAAGTTTTGATAGCTGCACCTATATGGCTTGGAGTTAGGAAGGGGCACGGGTAGTGACGCCAGCAACTAATGACATCAAGGCTAGGGTGAGAGCATAACCTATACTGAGTAATGAACTTTATACACTCAGCCTTACATTCCAGGGATAAATCCAACTTGGTTGTATCTTATCTTTTACATATACTGTTGGAGTCAATTTACTAGTATTTTATTTAAAATTTTTGCACCCATACGAATAAGTGACATTAGCCTGTAGTCTTCCTTTCTCATTTACTTTCCTTGTCTAGTTTTGGTATCAAGATTACCCTAGTTTAATAAAATGAATTCATGATTATTCTCTCTGTTTCTGTTGTCCGGAAAAGCCTATATAAAATGATCTGTTTCTTGTTAGTTTGATAGAATTAACTTGTAAGTACATCTGGACTTTTTTTTTTTTTAATTTTTATTTTTTATTGCATTAAAATTGGGTAGTAACATTATATAGCTTTCAGATGTAAGGACCTTGGTTTGTTGAAGGTAATATTTTATAACTACTTTTCTGGTTTCTTTGCTTGTTACAGGATTCTTCAAACTTTCTATTTTTCTTAAGTCAATTCTGGTAAGTTATATTTTTCCAGAAATTTTTCTATTTTGTCTGTTTTCAAATTTGTTAACATTAAGTTGTTCATTGTGTTTCTTTTTAACCCCAGCCGTCTGTATATATGTTTTTTAAAAATTTGAAATGTTATTTATTTATGCTTCTCCCCTTGCCATCAATCTGGCAGACATTTCTCTCTTCTCTTAGTCTTTTTAATGAACCAACTTTTGACTTTGTGGATTCTATCTATAGATCGAATTTATATTTTATTTATTTCTGCTCGTATCTATTTCTTCATTTTTCTATTACATTGATTTACCTTATTTTTTAACTTATTAAGTTGGATACATTTATTTTTTCTTTCTTTTTTTGTAATTTATATTTTTAAGAATATAATTTTCCCTGATATAGCCTTTTGCTCTATCCCAGAAGTTTTGACGTATTTATTATTTTTCAGTTTTAATAATTTTGAATTTCCAGTATAATTTTATTCCTTGACACAGGAGTTATTTAGTAGTATATGTATACATTTGTCATTAGTAACAAATATATATTTGTTATTAATTTCCACTTAATTGCGTTGTGGTCCTAAAATGTAGTCTGTCTTATAATGTCCTAGTTTTATTAACTTTTGAAAATCTTCTTTGTGTGCTAGAGTGGGAAAAACGGTAAGTTCACTAATGATTGGTTGTAGCGTTTTATGCATGTCCCTTAGCTCAAGCTTGTTAATTGTATGGTTAATATCTACATAAATACTAATTTTTTGTTACTTGATCTATTAAGGGTTGAAAGAACTGTACTGAATTCTCTGATGATGGATTAGTCACTTTCTTCCTGTATTCTATCAATTTGTACTGTGTATATTTTATGACATTTTTTAGGTATATATAAATTTAAAATTGATAGATCTTCCTAGTGAAATGTACCATTTTATCATTATGTAATGACCATTTCTATATTATTAGATGTAATAGTGAATATTAGGTGTAATTTTTTTCTCCTTAAGCTCATTTGTCTGATATTAATTTAATGATACTTGCTTTAAAAAATTATTTGCTTGTTACAGCTTTTTCATCACTTTACTTTCAACTTTTCTGTATTCTTATGCTTTAAATGTATCTCTTTTAAACAGCAAGTACTTGGATTTTTAAGTCTATTTCAAAAATATATTCCTTTAAACTAGTGAGTTTAGGTCAGTTATGTTTCTTGTTACTGTTGTCACATTTGGAACTATTTCTACTTCAAATTTTCACTGTGGAACTGAGAAGAGTAGTAAAATAACTCTAGTTTCAAATGGATAGCAATTCTCTGCTGCTCCACCTCAGGAAAAGTCAAATGGAGATTTAAAATTTCTCCTCATTTCCCCACCAAAATAAAAGCAACAATAAAATAAAATGAAAAATTCCTTTTCTCCTGAAATGCTCAAAGTAGGAAAAATGATGAGCAAAAATGGCATCTGTATTTATTTTTAAGAAAAGGTAAATGTAATGGATAGCCATGGTCTTGTGCTTCTAAACTTCTATGGGACTTAACACAATGTTTTATGTAAGCCTCTAAATCTCTGTAACTCAAGTTACCTGGCAAGTTCAGTTTCAAGTGTGATTATCATTGCCTGTTGAAAGTGCATTAATTTGTTAGAACAGGAACCCTGTAGGGGAGATAATTATGTGTGTCAACAATGAATAAATGACAGACTTTAAAAATGAATTATTGTTTTTGAGATAACATGATTAAATCAAGCTAGTATGTGCTCAGGGATTGGGAGTGGGGAGGGACTCTCTGAGAAATAAAATAGCCTAGAGTGAAACACCTGGTTTTATGAAAACTAATTTTTAGAAGTATATTATGGCAAAAAAGAGCCCGGAAAGATAAAACGACTTTGATACTTGTTATAGCTGAGAGCCTCAATTAAAGATAAAAACCATGTTTTCCTTAAATGCTATTGCCCAAATAAGGAAAATCCATAATTGACAATTGAGATTACTGTATACTTAGCTCTGTTGTCTCTGCCAGAGCTGTGGCCACTGCATTAGTTGTTGAAATTTTAAGACTTACTGAAGCTTCATCTGTATTCCAGGTAACTTTGTTGTTGTTCTTTTTTCTACTGAATTGACATATGGACATGAAATATATTAAAGACAGATCTTCTAATCTTAAAGAATCACAAATTTGGTTGTTAATATATTCTTTGTGTTGGTGACTGCTAGGTAAGGAGTATGATGTAATGAGAAGTGTAGGCATTGGAATTGGGAGGCCCAAGGTTAAGTTCAAGCTCTACATCTTACTAGCTGTATAAACCTGGGCAAGTCACCTAACCAGAAACACTTCAATTTCTCCATCCTCTGTGTTAATTAATTCAATTGTGGGGCAGGGGCGATCCTTTCACAATGTATATGTATATCTAATCATCACATTGTGCACTTTAGGTGTCTTACAATTTTATTTGTCAATTATACCTCAATAAAGCTGAAAAAAAATGTTCTCCATCCTTGAACGGCACGTATTAAAACCATTGCTCTGCCTACCTCATAGGCACTTGTGAGAATCAAATGAGGTAATGTATGTGAAATTGTTATATTTCATAACACACATAAAAATGTTAGCTATGTTATTTGGGATCTCCAAAGCTACTCTTCCACAGCATGGGTGACATTGCCTCCACAGGAATTCTTTAATTATCATGACTTACATTGTGTTTTGCCTTTATACATGTTCCAGAAACTTAATATATAACTTCTTTGTGAAGTGTTTTATTTTCATAACAGGATATACAACCAATGCCTGTGACAAATGTATTTTTTTAAATAGCTGTTCAGAATTTTCTTATTAAAGGCACAAGTGTTATTGAAACAGCATATACATATATATAATTTTTCCAAGTCTAATTGCTGTAAAAAGTAATAACTTTTATTATAAAACCAGCATATCTTTATCTAAATTTATGTCAGTACCATAGTAGTCTTTATAATCTTTTTAGGTTTCAAACTTGCAATTAAAGATCAAACTCTTGAAAATTGACTAGAGAGAGATTGCTGTTAAGTTTATGTTCTTTTGAAAGAATATGTTTTTCTAGTAATTGGAGGTACTGTCTTTCTGCACACACAACCACTTCAACCCTAAAAGTCATACGTCATTAAGAAGAGTGTCTATAGTACTGACCCCGTGGCCGAGTGGTTAAGTTTGTGTGCTCCGCTGCAGGTGGCCCAGTGTTTCATTAGTTCGAATCCTGGGCACGGACATGGCACTGCTCATCAAACCACGCTGATGCACCATCCCACATACCACTACTAGAAGGACCCACAACGAAGAATATACAACTATGTACCAGGGGGCTTTGGGGAGAAAAAGGAAAAAAACAAAATCTTTAAAAGAAAAAAGAAGAGTGTCTATATCCCCAAATGTTATATGTAAAGAATCTTTACAATTATACTTCTTTTTATTTGTCTCACAGATGTTCTAAGAAGACTTTCAGTTGCATGGCCTGAGAGCCTTGGGATTCCGTCACCCACCCACCATCCTTTATGGATCATTTTTGTGTCAATGTGAAGTCTGAGAGTCATGGAGCCCAGTTAGAAAATGAGTCAGTGGTCCAGGTGAATGATGATGGATAAATAAACTTCCATCACCATGGAACTCAGGAGACAGAAGGTATATATTTTGTATGTAGAGGTAGGTGGTTCTTGGCTAGGGGTAATTTTACTTTCCAGAGGACACTTGGCAATGTCTGGCAATAGTTTTAGTTGTCTAACTGGGGTATAGGTGCTACTGACATCTAGAGGGTAGAGACGAAGGATACTGCTAAACGTCTTACAATGTATACAACAACTCCCTACAAGAAAGAATTATCTCACCCAAAATGTTAATGGTGGCATCTTTGAACAGCTAAGTATATGATCATAAGTATATTCTGCAATAAATTCAGTTATAAAACTCCTAAAAATTCTGTAGATCTCCTTCTTATTTGTATGTTGTTTATTCTGCATTTTGGTTTTCAGAATTAATTTAACTTATGTTTATTGTGGTTTCTACAGTCAGTTTGGAATGGCAGTTTTTAAGGATCTCTCTTTCAATTCAAATATGTAGAATTCTTAATATGGTCCTTATATAGAGGAATATGAGTGGTGTGTTTGGGATGGATGAATTTCATCCTAACTTTTTCATAAATTAGCTTCTATTTACATAAGCATATCTCTAAGATCTTATATCTAAGTACTATATGCACTATTTTACTTTATATATTTCTATTAGTAATGATAACAATAAAAACTGACATTCGAGTAATACTAATTATGTGACAGGCACTGTTCTATGTAGTTTACACAATTTACTTACTGTTTCCTCATAACAACCCAATGAGGATATGCTATTATTATCCTTATTTTACAGTTGAGGAAACAGGTACAGAGAGGTTAACTAACTTGCCCAAGATTACAAAATTAGTGAGTGGATTCAAACTTAGGAAAGCTGGCACCAGTGCTCAGGATATTAACCACTACTGTTAATATAGACATAGATATAGATAGACATATAGATAGACATATAGATGCATTTATCATCTATTGCTGTTTAAAAGTCTATTTTCTTTACTTTGAAGTCCCTAAGGTCAAGGACACTGCACGGCACATTGCAGCTGATCAATAAATATTTCATTAACAAACGACTGAATGAGTTTCTCACTTTCCAAGATAATTTTTCTATTCCCTAGAAATTTTCCTATTATTTTCATATTTTACAGCTAACATTCTTGTCTTTTCTTTCAAGTCTATTCTAGTTATTATTGTTATGAAACATGTTAAGACATTTTAAAACCTTTCCACTTAAAACTTCATTTTTTTGCTGAGACAAAAATCGTCTCTTCCTCTCCTCCTGTCAAATATAAGAACAGATTAAGTGTTTACATGAGGGGAGTTTATAATCCTGGATTTCTGCAGCAGCAGGTTTCAGATATTCTAGTCAAATCCTGCCTTTTGTCTGACTCTTCCTGATGAGTGTTGCCATCAAAGCTTCATTCTGGCATCCATTAGTCACCAAGTGCTTATTTTGAGAATGGTTGCTATCATCACTTATTCCCTACACAGGTGCCACCTAGTTACTTTTGTTTTGGCAATTATGGGTTAAATACATTCCTGGGTTTAGTCCTGCTTAAGCTTGCTAGCTCTCTATTTTAAATTAAGGCATTATGGGTTATTTCTTATAAGAGTTAAACTTTCATTGAACAGGAATCTTTCAAAGCAATCATTTTTATTCTTCTTTTCCATAGATGAGTCTTTTTTTCACTGTTTCGCTATGCTTTTCTACCCCTGCCCTACAAAACTGCACTACATTGCAGCTAATAATGACGAGTGATGGAAAAGTAATTATATTTTATTCTTAAAATATTGTTCTCTTTGAGATACATGTTTGACTATCATTCCTCACAGCCTTGCCATCATTTTTTTAAGTATTTACTTCCAGTCCATGGAATTAGTGTCAATCTAGAGTTGTTCCACTAAGGAGTTTTAAATTATAACTATCTTGTATAAGGATCCTGTCTTTTGCTATGGTTTTTTAAATTCAGTAATTCCCTAGCAGAGAACTCTGTGTGGGATTAATAAATTTGTTAAAAATTACTGGATAGGAGAAAACATGTTAAAGTATTTTTTTAAAAGCTCCTTATTTTATGTATAATTACCCTGCATGTCTCCCTCCCAGCACTTTTTCTCCTTGTGATGTGTCTAGTATTCATCAACCTAGAAATAGGCCATAGGGCATTTAAAATGCCTTTCCCAGTTCATAAAGAGAAATAGAAAGTGGAATTTTAGATTCATGAGCAGAAACAGCACCTGTTGCAGCAACTAGATGTTAAGGACTGGTCAATGTAAGCTGGCCATAGTTAGGAATTCTGTCTCACCCATCTTTGTATCACCAATATCTAGCACAATTGCAAACCTTCTTTTTCTTTCCCATTCTTTTCCTTCTTTCCTCCTTTTCTCCAGTTGAGACAGAGGATTTTTGAGTCTAGGAGAGAGGTAAAGCTAGAAATGTGAATTTGAAAGTGATCTGAATATAAATGGTATATAAGACTGTGGACATGAGGGGATTAGGGTGAGTGTTTAAAGACGAAGTCAGCAAAGGAGACTTATAAGGAATTGTCAGTAGGATAGAAGTCAAGCAAGCAGAGTGTGTTTTCAAAGAAGCCAAAAGAAGTGACACAAAAAGAGAAGAGGTAGTCAGCTCTGATCTATGCTTATAGGAGATAGAATAAAATAGGGAATGAGAATTGGCCACTAAGTTTGACAGGATGACTACAGCTGTAATTAGAGTGCTTGGAACAAAGGCCTGATTGGAGTGGGATGAAAAGAATTCGAAATGAGGAGTAAAGATGATGACTTTAGATACTTCTTTTGAGAGATATGATTGTAAAGGGAAGCAGAGGAGTGAGGGATAGCTGGAAATTTAAAATTATAGGTGGGCATATTTTAAGTAGTGGGCAATTTAAAAACTATTTACAAGCAGTATGAATAATATGACAGAGAGAAAAGGAGAAATAGATGATACAGAGAGAGGGAAAATAATTGCAGGAGAAAAATTACTGTGAGGATGAGAAGGATAGGATCCACAACAGAGCTTGATCAATTGGCCTTAGACAGCTGCATGGTCATTTCTTCCGTTGTCACATCAGTGGAAACAGTGTTTACATGCAGATGCACATTTTAGGTTGGTGACAGAAGGATGAGGTAGGGCTCATCTGATAACTTCTATTTTCTCAATGAGGTATGAGCAAAGTGAAGTGTTTGGATCAGGGAAATAGGGTATAAAAGGTTTAAGAAAAGAAAAGAAGCTATCAAATAGTCTTTTAGGAGAGTGGAGACTAGAACTTGTGACAAGCGTTTGGTTTTAGCATTGGTCCACCGGGGGAAAATGTGCAGACCTGTTTTAAGCACCCTTCTCACAGGAAGCCCATTTTTAGTTACTTATCAAGGACCATGTCTTCAAGGCCAAAATTCAAGCAATCAAGGCCAGATTGCTGCAGCTCTAACTCACCATTATTTTCCACTCTGATTCAGACGCCTAGACATTTCTTTTATCGCACTCTTCAGCTCATTCATGCATTTAAAAACACTTTTCAAATTATATTGTATTTTGCATTTCCATGTGTTTGTGTAGGAGAAGTGTTTTCAAGGGAAATAAAAGTAGAACGTATGCTTCGCTCCTCTTTTTTTGTTTCATTATTTATAAAATGGGAGTAATATTATCTACTTGGAGAATTGTAGTTAAGAATTAGAATGATATGTATAAAATACTGGCCCATCATAGGCCATCAATAAATGATCGTTGTAATTATTGTTACTACAAAATATTATTTTGTCCAAAGAATAAAAAGACCTTGCTTATATTCTGCCTTTTTTCCTAGATAAGGTTAGCTTTTGAAATTGTACTTTTTAAACAAATACTCATTTTTTTCCAGTAATTTTCTTGAGATCATAATGGTTTATAGCCTTGTGTAATTTCGGGTGTGCATTATTATTTATCAATTTCTGAATAGACTTCATCATGTCACTACCAGTAATGTGGCACAATGTTTTTGTTTCTTGTGCATTAGTTTGGTTGCAATGTAAGATGCTTAGTGAATGATAATTTTTTTGTATTCTGGGTTATATAATGTTTTGGGGGCCTGGATTATGTAATATTTGAGAAAAAACAGACTTCAAATAGAAAATTTATTTCCTCATGAGACTTTATTTTTATTACACAAGCAAAGTTATAATTAGTAATATAATTTGAAAAGCCCAAATAATAACACTGAGGAAAAAACAGGGAGTAAAAAAGTCAACACATAACTTGAAGGGGATTTTTAAAAACTGTCACAATGTTATACATATCCTCTGTCTACTAATATGTTGGTGAAGACTATAAGTTTTGTAGTAAAACATTATATCAATTTGAATAACTAAATACTAAGAAATGCTAATCACATAATTTTAGTGTCAATCTGATTTCTTTTCCAAGTTAGAATAGCCATGGCCGTACTTGGTGTTCTCTAAAAGAATATGGATACTACCAAAATCAATGTTCATTGTGTAAAGGAGAAAGGTGAGATATTGACAAACCGAATCTTTATTCAACATCTTCTTCCATGCTGGTCTGCTCTAGGGCATGTATCTCTCTTTCAGGTAGTAACCCATATTCATTTAGGAAAGACTCCACATCCCCAGCAAAAAATTCTTCAGCAAACTGTTCAGCAACACTAAGAAAATTGCTTATGAGTTCCCCACCTTTGTAGACGAGCAGGGTGGGGAGTACGTCTGAGGAAAAGCGATCCCCAGCACCGGTATTTGAAGCTTTTATTTTGCAAAACTTGACCATAGGGTATTCAGCTGCGAGGCATGCTAAGCTACTGTTTAGAGCATCACAGCCCTTAATGCCATCTTCATAAATGTGAACAACGATTGTCGTGATCTTCTGCTCCTTTTCAATGGTTTCTAGGAATTGCTCCCCAGTTTCTAGCTCATACACAAACCCATATCTAGGCCCAAAACTCAGCTTCTGGTGCATATCCTGCATACACTGTCTACGGTATTTACGAAGGCAATTTTCATCTTCTTTGTCTTGGTGGATTAGTTCATATTCTTGAATGCTCATCTGGGAGTAGAGAAAAGAAATGGTAGACATCATTCAGTCAGAAATTCATGTACCTTACACACACCACAGCCGTTCTCAACTCAAGGGGTTTACATTTGCTGTCTTCTACACGCCCTTGCCCCCACTCATGATGTGGGCTTCTCCTTCACCTCCTTCAAGCCTTGTTCAAATGTCACCTTTTTTGATTATGCTACCTAAAAGAATCCCCACCCCATGCTTTCTATTTCTTTTACTAGTTTATTTTTCTTCATAGCAATAAACACTACCTTATATTGTATTATACATTTATTTGTTTAATTGTTTAATAGTTTTTATAAGTGATGTGTTCCACGGGCTCAGGAATTTTGTCTCAGTCGTCACTCTTCAATATCTGGCACATAAAAGGGATTCAGTAATTATTTCATGATTAAATGCATGCATTACTATTTCCGAATATAGTTGAGCCATGAGATGGTTGTGATTTCAGTCAGAAATGTGCCACTTGACTCCCCATCACTTTGGGTGAAAAAACCCTAGCAAGGGCCACTCTGGAGTGACTTTCATTAAAAAAAAAAATGTATACAAACACACACATGCACATGCACACGCATTTAAATGTGTCCCCAACAAATGCCTTTGGACATTAGTGTATCCTCCACAAAAGCTATTGAAAAGATTGTATCTTATCACTTACTGATTTTCTGGAATATGTAGGATGGAATACAAGCAAGACAGCTTTTACTACTATTTGGAGTTTATCAAATTAGCCGAGAGATTAATGCTGGACCAGGAGCATCAGGATCACCTGAGAAGTTCTGGGCACTGCCAATTTTGGGGCACCACCCCAGATCTACTGAATCAGACCTGTAAGGGTGAGGCCGAGTGTGCCATGTCTAAACAAGCCCTCCAGGTGTTCTTATCCACTGGCTTAGGCTAGAGAAAAGACCTAACTTCTATCTTCCAAGACAGCTACTTTTCACTACAGCTGGCATATAAAATTACCTGTGGAACCTTTCTTCATAGCTATACCATAGTTAACTTATTCAATAAAATGTTGAACACCCTTAAAGACAAAAAGATATAAGGGAGCAAAGATGGGACATAGTATGGTTAAGAGAAGTGGAGCAGCCCAGAACCATGGAAGTTGGACGGCTCCCCGGGGGGATCAGCTGCCACTGATTTATCAAGTAGCAACTGCTGACAATTTTTAAAGTAGAGAACCAAGAAGGCAAGAAATTAGTATTTATGGAAAACCTATGTTTTAGGCACTTTACATAGATTATTTTACTTAATCCTCACAACAAACCTATGAAGTAGGTACTTTGACTCTCATTTTGCAGAAGATACTAAGATTCAGGTTAAGTAGAAATATCTGGTGCTTTTACTACTTCCTTTTGTTTCTGCCTCACATTTATTTTTCTAATGTCCTCTTTCTTTTTCTTATATTATTTTTTCTGCTTTAAGATTATGGTCCCAATTCAATTTCTTTTAACGCTAAAAATTGTTAAATGTTTCGTATAATTTTTAAGTTGCTGCCATTCTTCTGTTAATTTAATAGGCTGAACTATACAGATATTAATTTACACATGCATTTGAGCATTCTTATGAAAACTTCTTCCATTCACATAATCAGGCAGCTAGACATTTAGGTGTTCAGATGCATTTCTAAAGCTTAACCGTAGAACGATAGCTTTAATAATTATAATGCCTCTCATTTGTATAGCATTTTACATGTTTCCAAACACTTTTCACATTTATTTTCCTTCTTCTCTTCACATCACTTTAAAACAAATGGAGGAGATTTTGTTACAATTCCTCAGATGGGAAAATTCAATTGTTTCACCACTCTAATATTCTGAGATAATCTCTATTAACATTTTAGAGATCACCTTTAACGTATCTCTTTATGCACATAGGCATACGTATTATATGACAAGTAAATAAGTGAGATTTTTTTTCTGAATACTGCTTTAAAAAAAAATCATGGATGAGGCCTGGCCCTGTGGCCAACTGGTTAAAGTTCAGTACACTCTGCTTTGGCAGCCCAGGTTTGCAGGTTTGGATCCCAGTGGCAGACCCACTCCACTCGTCAGCCATGCTGTGGAGGCATCCCATGTACAAAATAGGGGAAGATTGGCACAGATATTAGCTCAGGGTGAATCTTCCTCACCAGCAAAAAAAATCATGGATATGTTTTTAAAAAAAGTGTGGCTTATTCTGCTTACTTTCTCCCTCCTCCTTGCAAAGTGGAAGTTGAGAACTCTCAACCTATCCCACTCTTCCAAATAAATGATATTCTCAACTTAGTGAGAATCTTTCCATACCTTTCTACATACATGCTCATATAATCACATAAGCATAATAACATATTCAGTGGGGTATTTTTTTCATTGCTGTAGAAAATGGGATCATATATGTAATTTAACATTCTCTGTATCTTGCTTTCTTATAGTGTGGAACTGCCTCTAAGTCAACTCATGCATTTGTAACTCGTTCTTTAATAGCTGCCACATATTTCTTAGTATGGAATGCCTTCATAGGCATTGACTTCATTTCTACTTTTTTTTTTTGCCAGTACAAACAATACTGTAATAAATATCTTTGAAATGTGTCTGTATTTTATAATGTTTCTAAAGTGATTCTTTAGAGTTATTTACACTAAAAACACATTGTAAATTATTTACTATTGGTTTTTCCTTATCTTACCTTTCTGCTGAATCTTTCTTTTGAGTCTTTGTCATCTCTGCTCTGAGGAGAGGACATTTGTTTGAGAATCTCCTTCTTGCAAGGTGGAATTGAATCACTATCTTCACTCTCTAATTTAAACTTTCTCCAATCATTTATTACTCCTTTGGGTCCTGGAATAAAATTAAAAATAAATTGTTTCCCTTTTTATTTTTAAAGGGCTACTTATACAACTGAAATTTGTGTATGTATCACCATGGAAATAGACTTGTCATCTTCTGCATCAGAAACAAACATCTTGTTTGGGCTAGAAATTTCTAACTGCCCTGCTCGTAAAAATGTTCTCCCACATTAGTCTTGTTAAATGGGTTTTGGCAAAGAATGTTTCTGAAACATCTGCATTAATGAAAATACAAATTATGCACTTTGAATTATTGGCAAAATTTGGGAGTAAAGATATTTAAAAATTAGAGTATACAGAGAAAACTAGAATTTTAGAAAATAGCATTTTTATTCAAGAAGAAGCTTCAGCAATAAACTAAAATTGGCACCACACTATTAACAAAGGAAACTAGGATTGTTGAGGAAGCAAATTGAAATGCTATCAAGTTTCAGAAAACAACAGTAACAATAGCACATGAAAAACAACCAGTGAGAAGGAGGCCTGACCTCAATTAACAAAACTAAAATGGCTTTAAGAAAATTGTAACATAATCATTCAATTCCTTCTAAGATTCTAAGAGTCTTTTACAAATATAGAAAGAGTGGGATTTGCATATTTAAGAAAATTAGTTAAATCAAGGATGATCCAGCCATAATTCTGATGTTCAGTTGCCTTGATAAATAATAATAATGCTTGGAGGAAGGTCTAAATTCTTGAAAATATGCAGTTTTAAATATTTTTCACTAAAGCTTAACCATATCCATACTTTAATATTGCATTATATTTGTGGGTGTAGTCTCTCTCCTACATATTACCTAATAATTTTTAACTTATATAATATATAATTTTAAGATAAATTTATGTATATTAATTATATTCAGCTAATCAATTTTTTTGTTTACTTGTGTAGTTTTTGTCTTCTAGATATTTCCACATATACAAAATATGCATGTGTAAAGCATGTGTTTATGTGTGTAGAAAATAGAATCTTTTTTTATTCCTGTTTTTTGCAAATGGTAGTATATTATACACACTTTTCCTCACCTTGTCTTTCCTCTTACTTCATTATATATCTTAGAGATTTTTTCACATGCATACGTAAAGAGATTCCTTCTTTCTTTAAAAATGGACGCGTGGTATTCCACTGTGTAGACATTAATTTACTTAGTTTCTTATTGATGTACATTGTTGCTTCCACTTTTTTCCTATGGCATATAATTCTGAGTGAAGAACCTTGCACGTACATTTTTTTCTATCTGTGCAGGTCTATCTATAGGTTATGGTAATAAAATTGTTTGGTCAAAGAGTATATACATTTCTAATTTTGATATCGCTAAACTGCCCTTACAGAGGTTGTACCAATTTACACTCCTACCAGTTATGTATAAGGATGTCTCTTTCCAAAATGTATTATTAAACTTTTTTACTTTTGCACACTTTTGCAACTATAGTTCTAACTTTGTAAGTGCCATTTGTTTTTTCTGTGAATAGTTTGTTCTGTCTTTTGCCCATTGTTCCATTTGGTTGTTGGGTTTTTTTCTTATTGATTTGTTGGAGCTTTTAGTATGTATTAGGAAATTAACCCTTTGTCTGTCAATTGAGTTGCAAAGGTTTTCCTCAATTTGTTAAATGCTTTTTGGATTTTTTTCCTAGATGATTTTTAACAGACAGCAGATGTTTCCTTCCTCCCTTCTTTCCTTCTTCCATTTCTATAGCTGAATTTATCAATCTTCCTTTATAGTTTCTTGGTTTTGTGTTATACTTAGAAAGATATTCCTCACACTGCCATCATAAAATGAATTCCCATGCATTTTGTCTAGTACTCAGATGAGTTCGTTCAAACTTCTGGCTAAATTTAAAGGTTCCAATTCATATTATTAAAAGAGAGAAGGAAATGTTAGTCAAGATTCAATAGAGTTAAGAGAAACCTGATTTTAAAAACGTAAGCCATGCCGTTTGACTTTTAAAGTCTCAGTAGTGGTATATAGATAGCTACACACAATTTAACAGATTAAGAAAACAAGCTCTCGATGAAATGAATTGAAGTCTTAGGTTTTCTGGAGGAATATCGAAATCCATTTGATTTAAGAATGTTGTATCGCTCCCCTTATTTTTTTCAGATTCAAAAAATTAAAATTAAAAACTCAATTTGTTTATTTTCCTTTTGGTTTATTTTGTTTACGATTGTGAGGAAAGTCCATAGTGTTGGGAATGAGGAGAGAGGAAAGTGGCTTAATTATAGTGTAGATAGAGAGGTCATGTGATAGATGGACAAGAGGAAATTTTCAATAATCAGTGGTTTTCTTATTCTTTGACATCTAAATAAAACTGTTTTAAGAGTATCTGATTTCAAATTAATTTACCCACTCAAATATTTTTCAGATGATTCTGTTAAATCATTCAAAGATATTACTTAAATTTTAACTGGATAGTAGCCATAAGAAAATTAGAGATCTCTGGATTTAATTTTAATTTAGCAGTGACTTTTTTCTTCTAGCTTTGCTTACCTGTATGTGTGGCCTGTCCTTCGAAGTCTTCCTCCAAGCTTTGTCTTCTGGCTTCTTCCATTTTAGGGGTTGGATTTCATATAATCTATAGGAGGAACAAAGAAGTAATGATGATAGATGAATTCTAGGATACAAAGACATATATACATGTATATATATACACACACACGCATACATGTATATACTCCTGTTGCCGGGTTCCGTGGTAGGTTAAGGGTTATCACTAAGTGATGAAATGTTTAGAATGTTTCTGTCTACATCATAAAACAGCATTAATTTAATACTTATATTATTAAAGATTTCTGAACCTAAGGATTTTACATAAGTCATAGTTTGTTTTTCTTTTACTTAAAAAGCCTTCAGTTTAGGTCTGTGTACTTAGTGAACATTTTTTATTCACCTTTTAAATTTTTTTATTACTGTTAGTTACCAAATTTCATAAAATTATATCCCAATATTTTATATAATAAAAATGTTTTAATAATTATATACTACTTACAGTGTAATATTTTTCTTTTTTATTACTTTTATTTACCTAATTTCATAAAATTACATCCAAATATTTTATATAAGAATGTTTTAATTATTAATAGTTATATACTTACTATGAATACTTACTATGTGCCAGTCATTGTTCCAATTATTCTATGTGTCAAAATAATTTAATTCTCACACAGACATATGTGCCAGGGACAGTTGTGAATGCCATTTTACAACTGAGGAAGCTGAAGGACAGGGGATTTAAGTTTCTTGCCCAAGATCACATAGTAAGTAGCAGAACAAAGATTTGAATCTAGATTTGATTTTAGAGCCAAATCGTAAACTATTACACCATTTGGAAGTTACCATACTATAATAGAGTCATTTTTCTCGATCTAGTTGGACAAATCCAGCTTCTAAATTGGCCTTAAACAATGATGATCTAAGGAACAGTCTTATGATAAATCTACCACCACAACCTCTTTCCATACCATAAAGCAAGTTTTGGTGATGTTATCCACCAATCAAATGAAAAACTACAGAATTTTGAGAAGCTAAAATACATCACGAAATCTACCAAAAGCACATGAAGTTTTATTCATAGGAAACTCCTTGATGCCCTCATGTAGAATGTATTTGTTCTTGGTTCACACTAAATCTAAGCTATTTATTTTTCCATTATCTGGAAAACTCTATTATTATTTATACTAGCATATTGCCTATGGGGTCCACAGAGTTGTGATTTTCTTGAAATTTCCAAGTCAGGGAGGATATACTGATATATATCTTTTTACTCTTCCTTCTTCCTCCACCTTTTCCCCTTTGCCTCTTTCGAAGTCAGTTTTAAGCAATGATATCGTCCAGCTTGTGCTTTGATTCCATCTTAGTTTTTTACTGATTTGCACTTCAGCCTTGGACTTGGTCTGTTTGGTGCTTTCCCAAGGCACAGAATGGTAAACCAGAAATCTTTGTCTTGATTCCTTTTTACTTTGACTTCTGCTCCCAACATTTGGACTGGTCTCATAATTTTATTGTTTCCCTCACGACAATCCCTACCTGGAATCACTAGAGGTCAAATGTCTTTGCCAATTTGATTTTACTTCCTTGAACAAGAAAAGGGTTTTAAGAAAAGTCTGTCAAGCGAATAACAATCCATTCTCCAATATTTATGTTAAGTAGAAGTGCAATGAAGAATATTGAATTTAAATGGACTTAGTAATGAGAAAGAATAAAGGAAAAGGGAATAAAGGAAAATGGAAATAAGTAAATGTTGGACAAGAGAAGCTACTTAATTGCTTACTGAAATTATTTAAAAATAATTTTTGCATCTAAGAAAAATGAATATTATTAATTTGCTTCAAGAGAAGACTAAAGAACAAAGTAATGGAAACTTATTTGATAACTTCAATAGCTGCTTAGTCCCTAGGAAAGTGGACACTCAGCCAGTCTTTTTTGTTTTGCAAGAGTAGATAGTTAATTTAGCGTAGCTACTATTCAAAATAAATATACATAAGGTTTAAGAAAATCTAAAAATAATTTCATTTCAGATGTTGAAGAGACAGAAGCATAGCTTGCTTCCTGACTTGCTTCGTGCCAATGTATTTGGAAATCTGATGAAGAAAAAAATTTCATTTTTCAAAAAGGCTTTTGCCAATTTCAAATACTCTTTTTACTGAAAAGGTAATCCAGTTACTTGGGAAAAAACCTGATTCATTGATTAATGTATGTGATATTAGTATATGTCAAGAATAGACTATGTGCTAGGCATTTCCCTGGGCTCTAAATTACAAAAACAACACTCATCCAGTATGGCACTCACAAATACTAAGACATGTCAGCTGAGTTGCCTAGTTAGTAAAGACAGAGTCCATCCTTACCTAATGCCTTCATTTGAGTTAGGGCACAAAGATTGGTGAAATTTACTACTGTTTACTACTAGGAGAACCTGTGAACAGAGACAGAAATTGGAAGAAAAATCTTGACACATGGAGCATATTGCTTGCACTGCTTGAAGACACTAGAGGAAGACACAAGTTGAGTGTAATTAGCTGTTGATATATTTGATATATCCTGTTAATATCCCCTGTCATCAACTCACTCTCAAATATTATTGTTCAAATAATTTATCTTCTTCAGTATTTGCATTAGTATCCTAGAATTAATCGAATTAGTACTTGGAAGGTGCTTAGATCCTGACACATAGTAAGTGTTATGTGAGTTTGCAAAATAAAGTAAAAATATATCTTTTATGTTTGTATATACAATATAAAAGTCATTTAAAAAATATGATCAACATTTGGTTTGCAATGGTATTATTAGTGGTTAAAAAAATACCATGTCTGCTTTAGGTTAAAGGATTCAAAATAACAATAGGATTATTACAAGACTTTGGGTGATAGTAAACTCATCTGTGTGTGATTGGAAATTGGTGATAAAGTAGGGCAAGAAGATAAAAAAACTGCTACCTTCACCAATATTTACTGTGGTTCAAGAGTTACTTTATTTTCCATCTTACGTATTGTAAAAATCTGTGATGTTGTTCTTTTGTGATTTTAGACAGTTATAATATTGTTTCAATTAATAAAAACTGTTAATTTTTGGATGACCTCTGACAGAATATCATTCATTCAAAAGGGTACTACCAAACTCTTCAAAATAAAAGTAAAAAGTTAATATTGGCTGAGAAATATAGTTTAAAATATAGTTCTACCAAGTTAAGGTTTTATTTTCCTCTTAATTTGGGATTTTTATAGTAATTTAAAACAATGACTTATATGGGATAACATTTCTCAGACTTTGTCCTCAAAACTTTAACACCTTCCAACCGTAGTTTAATAATTACTAAAAAATAAAATGAGACAATTTTAATCAATTCTGCTTATAGTTCCTGTTTCACACATAATAGTGATGATCTAGAGTAGAAAAGGAGTGAGTAAAGTTCTTAAACATTAGTTTTAAAGGACTCTTTAAAAAAACCCAAATCCACCCCTAAAATATTTCATTATCAACATTATCCTTGTTCACATGATACTGTGATGACATTTGTTAATCATTTCAAATATGTTGATCTAATCTAATCAGAATATCTAGTTTAGGATTGACTTGTAGATTCTCAGTGTTCCTGAACTAGAACTGTTGTAGTTGACTGGTAAATTTTCAAATAACGGGATCATCTCATCTCTGTACCCTAGACTGACTTCTCTCCTAGCATCCGCAACAATTTCTAAGACTTATGTTTACAGGTCTTTTTCTCCACTACTGTAAATTCTTTGAGGACAGAGTTTTTATTTGTCATTGTCTTACTTCTTATAATTGTTTCACATGTTATAAAAACTACACAAATGATAGGAGCAATTTATAAAGTACCTACTGTGTTCCAGGTACTTTATATACACTATTTTTAATTCTCACAAGACTATTATCCCTATTTTTCAGATGTGGATTTTCAGGCTCGGAGAGATTAAGTGAGTTGCAGAAGCTCAGAGAGGTAGTATGGATTTCGTAGAGGCAAGTTTCAAATTCAGGTTTCTCTTACTCTGAAATCTCCAAAATTCTTGTTTTTTTTCCACTGTGCCATCACCTCTTCAGTAAAATACTTAATGAATGCATCAATTATCAAAACAAACAACCTAATTTTTGTATAAATATTAAAACCAAGATAAGGATATGGAAAATAACAAATCAATAAGTCACCACGTCCCTAAATTCCTTGAGATAGTACTTATTTGAGTGACATATTTCTCTATTAGGAATTAAACTTCATTAGTTTATACTGAATGTAATAGAAAAGTCTGTTAATTTCAAGTTATCTGAATTAATTCTGAATGACTGCTAATGGCTCTGGAAAGTTAATACAAAGGAGAATATGGCTTTGCCTGCTGTTGGTTCTTGACAATCATACATATTGATTGAGAATTTATCATCAGTCCTATGTCTCTGGATCATTTATAAAAGCAAGTGTAATAGGCAATATATATCATTTATGTATCAAAATAAAATTAGGAAATGCTCTTTATAGAACTACTCTTGCATGTGTAGCAAAATTATGGAAACCTTACCCTGAGCTTTGTGTGGAGATTTCTGCAGCAAAGTGAGATATTTCACTCATGGGCTCACATCAACCACTTAAAAGAATTAATTCTATACTTAAATTCTATACTTAATTCTATACTTTTACATCTATACTTATATATTTAATTGTATACTTAAATACTACACTTAAAAGAATAGTAATTGAATTTTTAAATGTAATCGAAGTAACAATTTTATGGCTGCAGCAATCTTTAAGATCAATTTCTAAAATTAAGCCTATTTTCTTTGTCCCATTATTATGTAGCCTATTTTATATAAAAATCTTCTCAATGTGTGGTTTATCTTTCAAAACTGACATTTCAGTCTTTCAAACTTTCTGCCACTTTTCTATTTGTCAAAAATCACATAAAACACAGTTTCCTGGTACATTAGTCTGCTTGGGCTGCTGTAACAAAATGCTACAGACTTCGGTGCGTAGACAACAGAAATTTATTTTCTCACGGTTCTGTGGGCTAGCAGTCCCAGATCAAGGCCTGGCAGGGTTGGTGTCTGGTGAACCTTCTCTTGCTGGCTTGCAGCCAGCCGCCTTCTCACTGTGTCCTTACATGGTGGAGAGAGAGGAGGCTCTCTGGTGTCTTTGCTTATTAGGACACTAATCCTATGGATCAGGGCGCTACCCTTATGACCTCGTTAAACCATTAATTACTTCCTTATATTAATTACTATCTGAAAATACCATCACATTTAGGGTTAGGTCATCAACATACGAATTTGGGGGTACACAGTTCAGTCCATAGCACCTGGCTCTGACTTTTGTAAGGAATTATCTAAATTATGTAGATGCTGGCTACCATTTCTGTGCTCTGGGCCTATATAACCTGCCTTTTCCTTAATTTCTAAAGCTTTGGAGCCTCTGGAATTCTCAGGGTTCCCCATCTATGCTCTAAGAATTGCAGTTGGGGAAAAGAGGCATACCTAGGATTAACTTGTCCATTTTTTGGATCCTTCACTAGTTCTTTGCCTGCTTCTGGACCCTATTGCTGGGATACCACAGAAGGTCCTACAAAAATATAGGCCAGAAAGCCCCTACATGTCAGGTTATACAAATGCCAGTTATTTCCTTGGCTAGTCACTGGGTGGTTCTGATGTCCTAAGGAAAATATTGGTGTCCTATACTAACTGCAATAGAATCTAGACTATTGCTCTAAAACTGTAAATCAGGAGAGTGATACATAGACATTGGATAGAGTATATGGGTTCACCTTAGTCTAGGTTAGATGAAGTAACTAGTAGTACACCCAAGAATACATCATATAGCAATATTTTCTGCACAGAGGAAAAAAAGTTGTTTTAAGCATTTCAATAACTGTTATTTTCCATTGAGAAATAAAAGGTGTAAGTGCCAGGGAGAAAAAAGCTCACTAGAAGTATTCTGTTTTATTTAGTAGTGCTGAGGTTCAGGTAAATGTTTTCATTCCTTTTTTTAAATTTTTAATTGTAGTTAAAGGTTTTACATGCCATATTCTGATACTGGTTTCGCTGAGTACAAAGTGAAGACGTTACACAACCAAACGTTAAAATTACCTCTCTACCCGTGACATGCATGACATCTTTCCATGGACATAATGCAGAAAATAGAGAGCATTGAAGTGGATCCAATGTAAAATTTTCAAAATAAAATAATTTTTTTTGTTGTGCAATTTAAAACAAATAATCTTCCTTCTCTTTTATACCTGAATGCATATGTTTCCTTCTGGAAACACGTGGAGTAGGAAGCTGTTTCAGAGAAGTTACTGTACTAAAATGACTTTATTGTGTCTGAACATGATTAACCATGGGATATAAATAACTGACTGGGAATCACATACTGAAGTGCTTGATTAAAATAGTTCTTTAACTCAACTAAAGTAGAATTTAGCAAATTATCTACCTTTAAGGCATACTTGGAATATATTGTATTATTGGATGGCTGAAACCAAGCAAAACTGCGAGGTGGAGAAAAATCTATAGAAATTCTGCTTCACCTTCACTTTTAATAGAAACTTGGATTCTGTGTCTTGGTCTGTGCTCCATAGGGTATCGCACTGTATGCTGCTCACTTTTGCAGGGCTTCATGTGCTATCCTTTTCCACCTCTGAACGTACATCTCCTTAGATCTCTGCTCTGCTGTGTTTTCCAAGGTGACTGCGAGCTAATCTGATCAACTAAACCAGGCTAATGTTCTCACCAGTGCTAATATATTTACGTCAGACGTTTTAACCCCTGCCATGACTGTCTTCCCCAGTGTCACATTGGGCTCCTGTAGAAAACGGTTCTGCTTTTTCTTTCTTAATAAAAAAAGTGATTAGTGGTGGGAATTTCTCATCAGTAAGGTCTGACAGCACCATGTCAGATCTTGGGAGTTATTACTGAGCTTGTGGAGCCCTCCATTGTCTCTCAAATCATAAAGGTAGCTCTAATGATTTCACCCAAACTGTAATTTCCTCTTTCTTTACCCTACCCCACTATTTTATTTAGTGACTTTGAGAACTAGAGATTTTTAGTAAGAGGAATGTGGTCTTAGGTTTAATATCAATATTGAGAGGATTTTATGCCTCATAATATATCAGTTAATTTCTCAAAGTGCTAATTGATGTTTATATGACTTCTCCTTCAAGGAAAAACTAAGATTCTTGTGGGCAGGAACCATGTATTACATTGCTTGCAAGTGGGAGGACAGCATAATGGTTAATATATACACACTTGGGTTCAAATCTAGCTCTGCCAGTTATTGGCTGTGTCACCTTGAGCAAATCACTAAAACTCTCTGTGCTTTAATTTTCTTATCTGTGAAATTGGAGTAATAATAATGTTGACTTCAAAAGGCTGTGTGAAGATTAAATGATATAAAACGTATTATGTAAACTCGACATTATTTTGTGGTAGAAACAATAGTTATTGATTGAAAATGATAAGTAATAAAAATTTAAAATACTAAAACCAAATATTTAAAATTAATAATAGATGTAGTCAAACTAATCTAAGTTTTATTAAGGAATAAATACATATATGCACTGCTTGTGCCTAATTAACTCCCCACCCAAAGAATATATATGCGTGTGTACATAGTCACATATATTATACATTTATCTCAAAACTGTTTTATATTCTCCTATCTCATTACTGACTAAGGTCCTTTATCATAATACTGTGATTTGCTTCTAGTAAGGTCTGTTTGCTACAAGGCATTTAAGAATCTGAAACCTGAAGGGGAGATTAATTTGGAGTCATGAAATATAGGCTAATAAAATGTACATGAAATGTCTGGATAATAATAGTAAAAAGATTTTCTGAAGATGTGTGTATAAGTGGAAAATGGGCGGTGAAGATGTAATTTGAATGTAACATACTTGTTTTCCAATGAATTTACTTTTCTACCTATGATTTTACGAATCCTAAGTGATTTTCTGTTTGGTTTTCCTTTTAGCGTTTATGTCATAGAGGTTTATATATGTTTTCTGAATTTCAGTTGTCTAATGGAGTAGGATTTTGCAGAGACAAGTAACAACATTCAAGGATTTCTGTTGCCATCTTTTGTCATTCTAGTTGTTAATTTGGGGGTAGGTCAACTTTTACGTTTTTGTATCATAATGAGTTGTCTTTAAAAATAAATCCCCAGAAGCATGAGTGGACTATAGGACACACTATCCTCAAAATGGCTGTAACAAATAAATGCTAGGCAAATGGTTGGCACTAAGCAAATGTTAGTTTTCTTTCTTGTACATATAAAACACACTTTGATGCTATTAAAAACATCCCTTACTTTACTTTTCCCCTCTCTAGTATCTAAAGTGCATAACTTTGATAGAAGAATTGTGATAGAAACTTTGATATAAGACATTGCAGAGCAGATATAATATTTTCTTAGCTTCTACCCTTCTCAAATAATTTTACTTTTTCAACAAATCAGGCTGGGCAGATGGGAGAAGTAGGGAGCCTTTTAAACAATTTGTATGTCAGGAATGCATAACAAATACCAATCCTCTGTTTGTCAATCAGTATTATCAGTAAAAACTATTCTTGGAAAATATGAACTTTCAAATTATAACTGAATTCTTTCTTCTAATAAAAGAAAAAGATATTAACCTATCCAGGTTTGCTCTTACTACATACAGATATTATCTTACTTATTGTAAGAAAACAGAAATGTCAGTATCTTGCAGAAAATTCAGAGCAGATATCTTGTTTTGAATATCTCTCTGTCTTGTAAATTCCAGCACATTTTGTTTGAATTCCGTTAAAGACATTGTCATGAATGGTTCATATATATTTTGATAGTAACATATAATATCAAATCCAGTCTATAAACATTGTATTTAGACAAAAATTTCCATGATGAGTTAGATGATCTCTAAAATTTTTTTCTAGCTTTAATATTAGGTGATTCTAACTACCATGTATAATGGTCAAAAATATATATATTTAAAATAAATTCTATAATTACAAGCTATTTTTTCAGTTCATAAAAATATTTTGTGACAAAACCTGGGAAAACCCTACCTCATTCATTTTCATGATGAAAACTGTAAGGCTTATTATTATCACCTCTATGGGAGAGAAATAGAAGAAAAATAAACAATTGAAAGAAAAATTTTACCTAATTTAGAAAATATCAACAAACTGTTTGTATTCTTTTACTTTAAAACATTGTTTTCTGTCCCATTAAATTTTTGACATAATCTTCTGAAACAGACATTATTATCCCACTTTAAAGATTAAAAAAACGAAAAACACACAAAAATACAAAATTAAGAAAAAAGCCCAAGGACACACAACTGGTTAAGTGTTTGGGTGAGAGGTCTGAGTGCTTTAGTACAGAATGTAATATGCCCTTTCACAGATTGGGAGTCAAATTTTCAAATACAAAGTACAAGGAATCATCATTTCTTTCCTTTAGTTATCCCTTCACTCAAAGGGAGTATTGAAAAATTTTGAATTTCAAAATTAATTCTCTATTCATGGTTTTATTTTAACTTTCTAGAAAATCAGACTCCAAATTCCATGTTTGCCCTGAATTTACATTGGTGATGATAACCTGTGCAAATCACTTTAGGAGGAAAAGATACACAGTATTTAATTGTCTTTAGAATAGATAAATCCTTAGTCAGTGTTACTTTGAAATAATTTAAAACAACACACAATGATAAATAAACAGTGAAATCATTATTCTTTCCCCTAAGGTAAAATTTTTTAAATTATATTATTAAGAAGGACTCACAGTTTGGTTCTCTGTTCCCGGTGTCCTTGATTATGTTCCTGTCTACTGTCTACTGAACTCCCCTTGAGCTTGGACAGATTTAAGCTCAGATTTAAGCTCCCTGGATATTGATGACCCTGGCAGAAATAGCTCTGAACAAGTAATAGGATTGACATAAGAGAATTAACAAAGCCTATTCATTAACAGTAAGGCAAAACCAAACAAATAAACTAAAAAAATCAAAGAACTTGAAATCCTTATTTTGTGTCATTCTTTGTCCACTTATTTTATGTTATTCGAGAAAAAAATTTTCTCTCTTTCCAGCATGGACTGATATCTGTTCTCAGAAAGTCGCTTGCCATTTTCTGAATGAAAATTAGTTTTTCTCATCAAGAAATTTTTCTTGATCCAACTGTGATAACTATCCATCTCAATAACTTCACTGGTGTAGTCCATTTTTTCTTGTAAAATTTACCGAACAGCTATTTACTTCTCCCTTTTTAAAAAGTGCCCTGAAATGTCTTGTGTATTAAAGCCTCTGCTATTCCTTAATTTTTTTGTTTTGGCAAAAAAAAAAAAAAATCCTGGAAAAGTTTGAATATAGTCTTTAGTAATGTTAATGACCTCTGCCTTGTTATTAATCTTCCCTCTGCTTTATTGTATTTTTTTTAAGTCTTGGTTGTTTCATTATGTTGGTCATTTCACTTTTCCTCCATGTGCCATTCAAAACAATGAACTTTTATGCAACAACAATTTATTGACTGACTAACCTTTGCTAGGGGATGCTTTTATAAAAAGTGTTATTGAGTCTTCAGAAACAAGACCTTTGCAATAGGACTATTGGTTCAAGGCTACCTCGTAGAATGTATATTCTATGATCTAAGTGTACTCAGTTTATAGTTTATAGAATGCATCAAATGGGCAAGAGACAGCAATTACAAGAATATTTATTTATTACAGTAAAATGAGTATGTGTTCATTAGTCCCATACTATGTTATGAGCACCTACTTTGTGTCAAGCAAGCAGTGGCTAAGCACTGAGGATATAAAGAAAATTAAACCCTATTCCCTATGTCATGGGGCTCACAGTCCAGTGGAGGAAATAGGCAAGTAAAAAGATAATCACAGGGGCCGACCCCATGGCCAAGTGTTTAAGTTTGCGCGCTCTGCTTCGAGGCCCAGGGTTTCGCCGGTTTGGATCCTGGGCGCGGACAAGGCACCACTTGTCAGGCCACAGTGAGGCAGTGTCCCACATACCACAACTAGAAGGACCCACAACTAAAATATACAACTATGTACGGGGGGGCATTTGGGGAGAAAAAGCAGAAGAGAAAAAAAAGAAGATTGGCAACAGATGTTTGCTCAGGTGCCAATCTTTAAAGAAATAAAAGATAATCACAATGCAGTGTTATAATTACTACAACATTAGGAGTATAAAAGAGATATTCTATGGCATAGAGTTAGTTTTCATCTTTTCCCACTACAGGCTTTTAATAAATCTTTTTCAGATTGGCCAAGTCATTTATGGGTCTATTTGCTTTCTGAATTTTAGAGCTTTATTGGTATTTTCTTCCTTTCATTTTTCCCCATTGTTGATGGCTTTTACCATTAAACATTCCTTTCTTGTTGTTTTTAACGGAGTGTAAGAATGCAGAGAAAGTAGATGGATGTATTCAATTTGCCATCTTTTCCTAACACCTTGAATTCTCATGGCAAAGTCTCTCACCTAACTTTGCCAAGGTAGGGAATTTAACTTACTCTAAGGTTAAAACTGGAAATTTGAAATTGCCAAGAGGACAAATATAAAGTATTAATGGCAATTAATACAAAAACATCTAAATTTACAAATTATAAGGCTTAATCATATGTACCTTCATCTAAAAACCTCAAATGGATCTTTGTGCAATTTTAAAAGTGACAGTGTCTAAACCCACTTGAATATTTATGTTTTATTATTCTAAATTAATTGGGAATTTATTTATTCTTTTTTAGCATGAGGGAAACATATCATGTTTCAGAAATTTGTTGGTTTGTATATTTCATGTGTGCTATGTATGGAGGTCACTACATTCCCTTTATAAACATAATCTTATGAACAGGGTGATTTCCAGCAGAGTTTCTCAGGACAATTCACATTTGGTTGTATGAACTGAGTGTTTTCTCTCTGGCTAAAGAATCTGGAGTGTAATTACATGCAACAGCAATGTAGATTTAAAAGATGCCTCCTGATGGAAAATGTGCAGAAATTTTGTTTCAGCTTATTGATAAAAATGTCATAATTAATAGTTTTAATGTTCAGAGAGTATTTAAGTTTCTGTCAAATTTAACTTGGAACTCATATCCGAATATGTAACATTTGCACAAATACAGAGGCTTATGGTAAAAAAAATAAAAATAAAAGAGTTACTATGGTAATTCCTATCCCCACCTGCCAAACACATGTATTTCCATAATTTGCTTTCTACTTTGTGCTAACTCTGGTACTTGTTTACTGGAGGGATTTGGGAGACATTATTGACGTCACACAGTTGCCATCAATTTTGACAGCATGTTTGGTTCAATTGCCTCAATCATGGATCGAGCAATTTTTGTAAATCATGAAAACTTGTCAGAAAGAGTCAAAGGCCATGAGGTCTGTTATTTCACACATATGATTCTTGATTGATGTAAAAATATTTAAAAGTAGTAGAATTACATGTTGAGATTTTATATTCAATTTTAAGGATGCTGGAATGCTGTCACTCTGCAAAGCAAAATAATTATAAACTAGCTGAAAATGTCCTACAAAACAGGAAAAACTTTGATAATTAGTGCGTTGTCTAAGTACTCACCATGCCAGGTGAGGTACTAAATGTTTACCTCCCTTAGTCTTCACAACAATCCTCTGAGGTATAATTTTACAGATGAGGAAACAGGCTTTCAATATGTTTTGTGACTTATTCAATTTATTTCCAGATATTTGTGGAATGCCTGCTATGTGATAAGTATTCTTCTGTGGGCGAGGTATATAGTAGCGAAGAAAAGTTTTTGTGTTCGAAACATTGACAGTATGTCTATGAAAAAGCCAGGTTTGGAGCTCAGGTGTGACTAGTTTCCAGGCTCACACTATTAAGCAGTGAACTCTCCTGCCTAGGGCCAATTAAACGTCTTTTAAAAAAATGAAATTACAGGATGTTCTTTAAATCCTAAATAGTCTCCAGTGCAGGTTTTCTGGTTCCAGAGCCATCATACATATCAACCTTCCCTATCTTATCAAGTATAAGAAGGTTCATGGAAGGAGAAAATTGATGAAAAAGCATAGATTCCTTAGGAACTCAAGGACAGCTATACACTCTGGCCCTAGGAGAACAGAGTGGTAACTTAGAGAACTACCTCTGAGGCAGGCCAAGTATGATTACTACATGTTATGCTTGTCTAAACACCTTAGCAACTGATATTCCCAGTAGGGCTCAACTACCAAGGTTGCAGTGGTTTTCCCATGGTTGATCCTTGCTGTCCCTAATAACTTATTTATTTATTTTTTTGAGGAAGATTAGCCCTGAGCTAACTACTGCCAGTCCTCCTCTTTTTTGCTGAGGAAGCATGGACCTGAGCTAACATCCGTGCCCATCTTCCTCTACTTTATATGTGGGACGCCTACCACAGCATGGCTTGCCAAGCGGTGCCATGTCTGCACCCAGGATTCGAACTGGCGAACCCCAGGCCGCCGAGAAGCGGAATGTGTGAATTTAACTGCTGCGCCACCAGGCCAGCCCCTGTCCCTAATAACTTAGACTTTTCTTCAGGTTCATGTATCTTTTCTCTACTTTACAGTCTCTGCTTACTCATAGTTTAGATTTTCTTATTTGTTCAGTTTGCCATGACTCCCTCATGGCCTTGATTCTACGCTGGAAAGTCTGTCTATAGGAATTCTTTAAGCATTAACATCTATTGATAACTGTTATCAATATGTTCAAGCTTCTGAAATAATATTATGAGATAATCTGATTGGTTTAGCTCAAACCATTTTGCTTCAAATTACTTCATTGTTCAGCCAATGGATTGGCGTAATTTGGCCAAGGTCACACCCTTGGCCTAATCAGAGTTATCCAGAGGGCAAGGTTATGTGATCTAAATAGGGCTACCTCTTCAGAAAGGGCTAGGATGTTTTTAGTTATAAAGGCTATAGGTGACGCAGGCACTGTGATTGACATCATTTTTACTAAAAATAAATCTTCCTTATTTTGAGCTCAAGAAAATCTCTCTTACTCTTTAAATAGCAGAATAAAATTTGCGGCTAGGAGGAAATGTTGGGAACTAGGAAGTGACTAACCAGAATGAGACAATGCTGCAATCTCTTCTGTTTAGGATTTTATTTCCCTCTTCCAATATGTGTTCTACTCTTTCTTATTTGGATTTTACTCTCCTTGATTGAGAAGATGAAAGCAAAGTAAGCATTCCTTAATTTCTCTTTCTTTTTGCAGCTTACTATTCTTCTAAAGAGGAAAACTACATCTTCCTTCATTGTCTGGCTCTGAACATAATTCTGAATCTCCTTCTGTTCTTAGCATTTTTCAGAAACCTAGTCTATTTTGGACTGTAGTGCTCTTAATATTATTATTATTTTAAATTTCAGGTGTACATTATTATTTATCAGTTTCTGTATAGACTGCATCATGCTCACCACCAATAGTCTAATTTTTATCTGTCACCACACATATGTGTCCCTTTACCCTTTTCATGCAACCTCCAACCCCCTTCCCTTCTAGTAACCACTAATCTGTTCTCTTTATCCATGTGTTTATCTTCCACATTAAGAGTGAAATCACGCAGTATTTGTCTTTCTCTGTCTGGCGTATTTCACTTAACATCATACCCATCTATCTATGTTGTTGCAAATGGGACTATTTTGTCTTTTTTTTTATTGCTGAGTAGTATTCTATTGTATATATACATACCGCATCTTCTTTATCTGTTCATCAGTTGATGGGCACTTGGGTTGCTTCTGTGTCTTGGCTATTGTGCAACAATGCTGCAGTGAACATAGGGGTGCATAAATCTCTTTCAATTGTTGATTTCAAGTTCTTTGGATAAATATCCAGTAGTGGGATATCTGGCTTGTCTGGTATTTCTGTTTTTAATTTTTTGAGAAATCTCCATACTGTTTTCCAGAGTGGCTGCACCAGTTTGCATTCCCACCAGCAGTGTATGAGGGTACCCTTTTCTCCACAACCTCTCCAACATTTGTTGTTTTTGTCTTGATAATTATAGCTGTTCTGACCTGTGTAGGGTGACATCTCATTGTAGTTTTGATTTGCATTTCCCTAATAATTAGTGATGTTGAACATCTTTTCATGTGGCTATTAGCCAAGTATGTCTTCGTTGGAAAAATGTTTTGAGTTGTATGAATTCTTTACATATTTTGGAAATTAACCCCTTGTCGGATATACAGTTTGCAAATATTTTATCCCAGTTGGTGCATTGTCTTTTCGTTTTGTTAAGAGTTTCCTTTCCCTTGCAGAAGCTTTTTAGTCTGATGTGGTCCCATTTGTTTATTTTTTCTTTTGTTTCCCTTGCCTGAGTAGACATGGTATTCGAAAAGATGCTGCTAAGAGTGATGCCAAAGAGTGGACTGCATATATTTTCTTCTAGAGATTGTATGGTTTCAGGTCTTACATTCAGGTCTTTAATCCATTTTGAGTTAATTTTTGTGTATGGTGTAAGATAATAGTCTGCTTTCATTCTTTTGCATGTGGCTGTCCAGTTTTCCTGACACCATTTATTGAAGAGTTTCCTTTCTCCCTTGTGTGTTCTTGGCTCCGTTATCAAAGATTAGCTGTCCATAGATGTGTGGTTTTATTTCTGGGCTTTCAATTCTGTTCTGCTGATCTGTGTGTCCATTTTTGTGCCAGTAGCATGCTGTCTTGGTTACTATAGCATTGTAGTATATTTTAGAGTCGGGGATTGTGATTCCTCCAGCTTTGTTCTTTTTTCTCAGGATTGCTTTGGCTATTTGGCATCTTTTCTTGTTCCATATAGATTTTAGGATTCTTTGTTCTATTTCTGTGAAAAATGTCATTGGGATTCTGATTGGGATTGCATTGAATCTGTAGATTGCTTTAGGTAATATGGACATTTTAACTATATTTGTTCTTCCAAACCATAAGCGTGGAATATCTTTCCATTTCTTTGTCTTCTTCGATTTCTTTCAACAATGTCTTATAGTTTTCAGTGTCTAGGTCTTTTACATCCTTGGCTAAATTTATTCCTAGATATTTTATTATTTTTGTTGTGATTATAAATGGGATTATATTTTGACTTCTCTTTCTGCTAGTTCATTTTTAGTGTATAGAAATGCAACTGATTTTTGTAAGTTGATTTTGTATCCTGCAACTTTGCTGTAGTTGTTGATTATTTCTAATAGTTTTCTGGTGGATTCTTTAGAGTTTTGTATATATAGAATCATGTCATCTGCAAACAGCGAGAGTTTCACTTCTTCCTTTCCAATTTGGATACCTTTTATTTCTTTTTCTTGCCTTATTGCTCTGGCCAAAACCTCCAGCACTATGTTGAATAGGAGAGGCAAGAGTGGGCACCTTTGTCTTGTTTCTGTTCTCAAAGGGATGGCTTTCAGTTTTTCACCATTAATTATGATGTTGGCTGTGCGTTTGTCATATATGGCCTTTATTTTGTTGAGGTACTTTCTTTCTATACCCATTTTATTGAGAGTTTTTATCATAAATGGATGTTGGATTTTGTCAAATGCTTTCCAAGTCTCTATGGAGATAATCACATGATTTTTATTCCTCATTTTGTTAATATGGTGTATCACACTGATTGATTTGTAGATGTTGAACCATCCCTGCATCTCTGGTATAAATCCCATTTGATCATGGTGTATGATCCTTTCAATGCATTACTGTATTTGATTTGCCAATATTTTGTTGAGGATTTTTGCATCTATGTTCATCAGCAAAATTGACCTGTAATTTTCCTTCTCTGTGTTGTCCTTGCCTGGTTTTGGTATTGGGTAATATTTGGCCTCGTAGAATGAGTTAGGAAGTGTTCCATCTTCAATTTTTTGAAATAGTTTGAGAAGGATGGGTATTAAATCTTCTTTGAATATTTGGAAGAATTCTCCAGAGAAGCCTTCTGCATTTTGGGAGGTTTTTGATTGCTCTTTCAGTCTCTTTACCTGTGATTGGTTTATTCAGATTCTCTATTTCTTCTTGATTCAGTTTTGGGAGGTAAGAGTCTAAGAATTTATCCATTTCTTCTAGGTTATCCAATTTGTTGGCATATAGTTTTGCATAGTATTCTCCTATAATCCTTTTTATTTCTTTGGTATCTGTTGTAAGTTCTCCTCTTTCATTTCTTTCCTTTTTTTTTTTTTTTTTTGAGGAAGATTAGCCCTGAGCTAACTACTGCCAATCCTCCTCTTTTTGCTGAGGAAGACTGGCCCTGAGCTAACATCCATGCCCATCTTCCTCTACTTTATATGTGGAACGCCTACCACAGCTTGGCTTTTGACAAGTGGTGCCATGTCCGCACCCGGGATCTGAACCGGCGGACCCTGGGCCACCGAGAAGCGGAACGTGCGAATTTAACCACTCTGCCACTGGGCCAGCCCCTCATTTCTAATTTTATTTATTTGCACTCCCTCTTTTTTTCTTAGTAAGTCTGGCTAAGAGTTTGTCAATTTTGTTTATCTTCTCAAAGAACCAGCTCTTAGTTTCATTGATCCTTTCTACTGAATTTTTAGTCTCTATTTCACTTAAAATTTTTATGTATTTTACTTTTTTATTACAATAACATTGGTTTATAACATTACATAAATTTCAAGTGTACATCATTATATTTCTATTCCTGTGTAGATTACATCATGTTCACCACCCAAAGACTAATTAACATCCATCACCATATACGTGTGCCATCCTCCCTTCACCATTCCCCTCTGGTAACCACCAATGCAATCTCTGTCTCTATGTGATTGTTCTTGTTTTTATCTTCTACTTATGAGTGAGATCATATGGTATTTGACTTTCTCCCTCTGATTTGTTTCACTTAGCATAATACCCTCAAGGTCCATCCATGTTGTCACAAATGGCCAGATGTCATCATTTCTTATGGCTGAGTAGTATTCTGTTGTGTATATTTACCACATCTCCTTTACCCATTCATTCCTTAATGGGAACCTAGTTTGCTTCCAAATCTTTGCTATTATGAATAATGCTGCAATGAACATAGGGGTGCATGTATCTTTACGCATTCATGTGTTCGTGTTCTTTGGATAAATACCCAGCAGTGGCATAGCTGGATTGTATGGTAGTTCTATTCTGAATTTTGAGAAAGCCTCCATACTGTTTCCCGTAGTGGTCACTCCAGTTTGCACTCCCATCAGCAGTGTATGAGAGTTCACTTCTCTCCACATCCTTTCCAACACTTATTGTTTTCTGTCTTGTTAATTATAGCCATGCTGATGGGAATGAGGTGATATCTCATTGCAGTTTTGATTTGCATCTCCCTGATAGTTAATGATGTTGAACATACTTTCATTGTGCCTGTTGGCCATCTGTATATCTTCTTTGGAGAAATGTCTGTTCAGATCTTTTGCCCATATTTTAATTGGGTTGTTAGTTTTTTTGCTGTTGAGATGTTCATGAGATGTTCTTTATATATGTTTCATATTAACCTCTTATGAGATGTATGGTTTGCAAATATCTTCTCCCAATTGTTAGGTTGTCTTTTCATTTTGTTGATGGTTCCCTTTGTTGTGCAGAAGCTTTTTAGTTTGATGTAGTCACATTTGTTTGTTTTTTCTATTCTTTCCCTTGCCCAGTTAGATATGGTACTTGAAAATATGCTGCTAAGATTGATATCGAAGAGCGTACTGATCTTTTACCTCTGGTTAAGTATGTTCTTAGATATTTTGTTCTTTTTGTTGGAATTGTAAATGGGATTGTGCTCTTGGATTGGAAGAATTAACATAGTTAAAATGTCCATACTTCCTAAAACAATTGACAGATTCAATGCAATCCCTATCAAAGTTCCAAAAACCTCTTTCACAGAAACAGAACAAAGAATTGTAAAATTTATATGGAACATCAAAAGACCCTGAATAGCCCCTACGTCACCAGGTTTGCTCTAGCTATTACTTCTTCAGATAGATTCTCTGCTCCTTTGCCTCTTTCTTCTCCTTCTGGGACACCTATAATATGAATGTTAGTGAATTTGATGTTGTCTGAGAGGTCCCTTAGACTGTTCTTGTTCTTTTTTTTTTTTTTTCTTTTTAAATTTATCTCACTAATAGTGAGCTTGTTTTTTTTTTTTTTTTTTTAAGACTTTATGTTTTCCTTTTTCTCCCCAAAGCCCCCCGGTACATAGTTGTGTATTCTTCGTTGTGGGTTCCTCTAGTTGTGGCATGTGGGACGCTGCCTCAGCATGGTCTGACGAGCAGTGCCATGTCCGCGCCCAGGATTCGAACCGACGAAACACTGGGCCGCCTGCAGCAGAGCACGCGAACTTAACCACTCGGCCACGGGGCCAGCCCCTGTTCGTGTTCTTTTTAATTCTTTTTTCTTTTTATCTTTTCAGCTTGGGTAATTTCCTCTAGTCTTTTGTCCAGTTTGTGGATCCATTCTTCTGTATCATCTACTCTGTTATTGAGTCCCTCTAGTGAATTTTTCAACTCCAGTATTGTATTCATTTCTTATTGGTTCCTTTTTAAGTTTTCCAATTCTTTTTTTATGTTCTCACTGAGTTCATCCATTCTTCTCCCAAGATCATTGAGCATCCTTATGACTTTTTGTTTGAACTCTTTGTCAGGTAGATTATTTATTTCTGTTTCATTTAGTTCTTTTTCTGGGGTTTTGTCCTGTTACCTTACTTGGAACATATGCCTTGCCTCCTCATTTTGCTTCTTTCTCTGTGCTTATATTTATGTATTAGGTGGGTCAGCTTGTCTCCTGATCTTTAAAAGGTGGCCTTATGTAAGAGATGTCTTATGAGGCCCAGCAGTGTGCTTCCCTGTTGTCACCAGGTCCAAATGTTCCAGGAGTGACCCCTTTGTGACCTACGTGTGTCCTGTTGTGGCAGGGTTACTCTTGCTGCAGGTGCCCAGGGAGTCTAGGCTGCCCCCCTGGCTGGCTGGTTATAATTCTCAGCTGCATGTGGCTGCTATGGACCCTTCAGTAACTTTATCATGTGTGGGGAGCCCTAGCACAGTTGTCTGCAAGGTTTAATAGCACATTCCTGTTGCAGGTTTTCTGTGAAGTGAGTAGGCCCCTAGCATGGCTGGTTGCTAGGCTCACGGGCTTACAATTGCTGTAGGCCTGTAGCCTGCAAGGCTCTTGTCAGCTCTCTCAGGATTGTAGCTGAGTGGGGCTGGCCCCAGGGATGGGAGCACCCAATTGTTTCAGACTTTGGAAGGTGGGTCCAATCCCCTATGTGGTTGTTTGAGAAGCACAAATCTCCTGCAGTTTACAAGTCCCAGAGCCCACAGGGCCGCACACACTGGCAACATCATCCTGCCTTGTGTGTGCATCCTGACCCCCTGAATCAGATCCAGTCCACCCCACTGCAGAGGCCCCATGCATGCCACCAATGCCCCACACACTCCACCCGCTCCTCGTGCATGCCCTTCTCCATACAGGTGGACCCATTTGCTGGGCTGCAGAGGATCTAGACACCTAGCCTGTGCAGGCCCACAAGTTGCCTGAGGGCTTGCTGTTGGGTGGGGCCCATCCCCAGTGCAGGCTGCCTGCCCTGGCTGAGCTGGATTAAATTGGTGCTGTAGTGAGTGGGGCAGACCCTGGGCTAACAGGCCAGGGGAAGAACTCCAATGGCGTCTGCCAGCATCTGTGTCAGCAGACCTGTACTAGGTGACAATAATGGCTGCTGCCAATGTCTCAGTCCCTGGAGAGGTCTCACCTCTCACTGAGGTGCACCCAGAGCCTATCAGGTGAGTCTCGTTTCATGACAGGACCATGCACCTTTCCTTTTGGTGGTTTTAGGCTGCTTTCTGAAATGGGTAAATATGTGCTTGGGCCCTTTAAGTGTTGCCTTTTTTCCCCTTATGTCTGATAGCTTTTCTGGGGGTATTCCCCTTTTTGGTTAGTGGCCAGCAAAGCCAGATATTATGATGCTCGTCTCAGTTGTGCTGAGTCCAAAGGATGCTTATAGTGGTAATGCTCCCCTACTTAAGTCCCCTACTCCTCCAGGGAAGGCTGCATGCCTTAGGATTGCTCCTGGTCAGCCATGAAGCACCATAGCTTGCAAAGGTGGCTTTTTTTTTGTTATTCAGACAGGAATTTCTGCCTCTTCCACCTCAGTCAGGACTGTCCCTTATTGCAGGGGTTCTTTTTACCTAGTTTTCAGTTCTCTCTCCAGGGCAATTGTTCCCAGAGTAGTTGTAAATTGATTGTGTCCATGGGAGGAAGTAAGTTCAGAGTCCACCTATGCCACCACCTTGACCAACAGCTCTCTGTTTTCATTGTAATTTTTCTGTTTTTATGTATTTGCAGAAATTGTTGTCCTACTCTGAATTCTAATCCTCTTTCCCTTACCTATTCAGAGCAGGTTTTGATGAAAGCAAGGATCCTGGCTACATGACTGGGGCTTGCATGAAGAGGAAAGCTCAGAGATATGAGGCTCAGGATCTGGAGTCACTGCACCTAGTTCAGAATTTAGCCAGAAATTGTATTCTAGAGTGGACCAGAATCCTGAAACTTCCTCAGGTAAAACACCAGCGTTGAGGTTGCATATTATTCACCCTGACACTCTTTCTGAAAGTGTAGTTCTCAACCAGGGACATCAGAATCATCTGGGTGCTTGTAAAAAAATGCAGGTGCCTGGACAATATCCCAGGTCTACTGCATCAGAATTTTATGGGGCGGGTCCTAGGAATCTGTGATTTTTCTAACTATTTACCATTCACCATTAAAGTTTGAAAATCACTACCTGGAGCACAGGTCAGAAATTCATATTAAGAATAGAGGAGAATGAGAGGTGGAATGATATACTACCTCTCTGGTTTGCTATGGGAAGGAGAAATAGAACAACATAATCATAGAATCAGAGCTAGAGGCATCTCAGAAATCACCTAATCTAGTGGTTTTTATGCATCAGCATCACCTGGAGAGATGCACCCAGGCCAATTAAGTCAGAATCTCTGGAGGTTGGGTCAGATATCAGTATTTATTAAAAGCTATATCATATGTCATGCGCCCAAAGTCAAGAACCACTAGCACAAACCAAACCCCTGTTTGTTTGTTTTTTTTTGAGGAAGATTAGCCCTGAGCTGACATCTGCTGCCAATCCTCCTCTTTTTTGCTGAGAAAGACTGGCCCTGAGCTAACATCTGTGCCCATCTTCCTCTACTTTATGTGTGGGACACCTACCACAGCATGGCTTGCCAGGCGGTGCCATGTCCACACCTGGGATCTGAATCAGCAAACCCCAGGCCGCTGAAGTGGAGTGTGCGCACTTAACCGCTGTGCCACCGGGCCAGCCCCTAAACCCCTTTTTTTTATAGAACAGGAAGCTCAGGCCAAATGAGTTTACATCATTTGTCTAAGGGCTCATATGGTCTGGTGGCTGAGAACTGACCTGTTCTGACTGGATGTCAGGTACTCTCTCTGTTTAACAGTTATTCTAGAAGGGCTGATTTTGGTTGGAAAGTGTTAATGCTGAAAATACTTTGAGAACAGAGTGTTTTCATAATATTGGTAAATGTTCTTTTCTTTAAAAAAATTTTCGTATTTAGTGGCTGTTTTTCTATAAGAACTAAAAGGAAAAAGCTTCCAGGCCTCTGACTATAGCAGTGTTATTGGCAGGAAACACAGCTATAATTACACAAAGTTCTTCCCATTATCTAACTTTTTCCTCAAGTGGTTTTAAAAACCAACCATTACACATCTCTACATGAGTACTCAGTCAGGACCTGAATATTTGTATTTTTTTACAGCCTCAAACTAGTAACCATCAAGGTAACGTTTCATTCAGGTAGGAATTATCAATGCATGCTAAAACTACTGTGTGATAGTTTGATGAAAGCGGGATATCTACACAGTCTCAAAGTATCTCCCCACAAATTATGCATTAATTACAAAGAGAAAAATAACAAGTTACAGTGGAGAAATCTGATAGAAGCCACCCAATCAAGTGATAAATTAACATCACCAGCAGTGAGGCAAAGTGACATCATGTACCTTCTGATGCTGGGAAAGACACAACATCACTCATAGAATTCTAACCAAAGATGTGTAGCCTGAATCTCATCATCAGGAACTATCAGACAAAAACAGAATTGAGGGACACTCTACAAAGTAATTGGCTTGTCAAGATAAGGTTGTGAAAGACAAAGAAGCAACTGTTTCAGATTAAAGGAGATTCAAGAGATGTGGCAGCTGAATGCAATATGTGATGCTGGATATCAGGATCCTAGATTGCAATACTTCTTGGCTCTATTCTTGACATTATTAAGACAATTGGTGAAATTTGAATAAGGTTTGTAGATTTGATAATAGTATTGTATCAATATTAGTTCTCTAATTTTGACAACTATACTGTGTTTATAAAAGAGAATGTTCTTGTTTTTAGGAAATACTCATTGAAGTATTTTGAGGTAATGAGGTATCATGGCTGCAAACTTACTCTCTAATGATCCTTCTCCCAGATTCCCCAATTGTTGACATTTTATCATATTTGTTTAATTATTCTCTCTCTTCTCCTATTCTTGCAACACCTAGGTATGCTTGAAATTTCTTCAAAATAAAAAGCCACAAAAAATTAAGAGTGAGGACTTTCTACTTCTTTTTGCTTGCTAAATAGGTAGCATAATGTAGTGGTTAAGAATAACGTTTTTAGAATAAGAGAGGCCCAAGTTCAAGTCCTAGCTCTTTTGTTTGCTGTTGTGACGTTCTTCTCTGAGCTTCAGTTTTCTAATATGTTAAAGGATAGGAATACTAACCTTCGAGCATCAGTGTGAGAATCTGATGTATGTAAATTACTTAGCACCGTTCACTGGCACACAATGAGCAGACAATACTGTTATTATTTTTATGTCCTCTATTTTGTTTCTGTGTATCCTTTCTCTTCCCCTGATGTCATTTCAAATAATTTCAAAGCTTATTTTAAAAATTTTATCCTTTCCTTTACTCCAGGATGTTCAGGACCCATTTGTTTTGTGGGAAAATAATTAAGCGCTCTCAGGTATTTATATATCTGGCCTTCGAGGGCTGGAAATACATATCTTTCTAGTGAAAGTGTTGTATTCTTTCTCTTTGGGAGTTTTTATATGATTCATCACTTTGCATTTTCAGTCTATAGTTTTGAAACTATTCATAAAATTTATGTTATTTACAGCACCTTCACATTGTTAAAAGTCAGTAAATGTTGAAAAGTAAGTAGGAAATATACTATTTGTTTGATTCAGTTGGCTTATATTTCTTTTAGCTGTATGTTTATTCTTATTCTGGCTTAAATATGTGACCAGTGTAAAAGTACCATTGAAGAGTTATTTTATTGACTTATGTGAATATTTACTTGTTATTACTATTGTAATACATTGTTGGCTTACCAGATTTACAATTTATTGAACCTCAAATTGCTGCTGGGAAAACTTGTGGGAAAAGGGCCTGTCAGTGCTGTCACAGCAACTGTATTACATGAAACACTCCACCTGGACAAGGTGGTTCCTATGTATGAGTAAAACTATTAGAAGTACCTTGCAGTTCAACTCTCTGGAACTGAGCAGACATTAAATATAATTGTGAGTCTATAAATCAGCTATTTTTACCATAGTAATTTATTCACTGAACTAATAACAGTAAAACCATTAATAGCCCTTAGATCAAATTGCTCAATGGTTTTTCTCTTTCACGATATTTTTTTCCTCCTTCTCTTCTTCCTCTTCCTTCTTTTAAGCTAAAGTATGTAACAGTTGTTTAATTGAAACAACCACGGGTAGTGGGCAATTTATAAAGAAAATGTTAGATAAAAAAATAGAGATTTATTTTTGACCCCAGCCAAGAATGATAAGAGTTAGGAAAACAAATACATTTGATATTGCTTTATAATATCTAAACTTAATGAATAAAGAAAGCATTTACTTGGAAATGATTTATCTGACATTCTCTTTGTTATACTTATTCATGATGTTTCTTTACTAGAGTATTAGTGTCTCTGTGGCTAACTCTATATTTCAATGGTGCTTTGTACATAGCACAATCTTCACATGTATTTGGTAAATCAATACATTTTAGAGAGAGTAATCTCAATTCTGTATTTCACTATAATGGAGAACTTGGAATTGATGACTATTTCTTAAATCATAGACCAATGACTTGCTTATCATCCTCACAACCAATAAACTATTGAACAGCATCAGGAATTGTTTTAGAAATAAAACAAAGCACATAATTTTACTCTTGTATAAAACCATAGTATACTCATATTGGAAGAACTGGATTTAGTTAAAAAAAGAAATAATAAAGTTGGAAAACTTCCAGAGAAATGATAATATCAAAGTGATTGAAAGCACTCATATTAAAAATATTTTGAATAGAATCTTAAGAATTAGGAAAGCATTGCCTTAGAATAGAGGACTTGTAATTTATAAAATCTTGAATGTTGTGAGCTTTATAAATATGGACTTAGTCAACATTAAGAAACACTCTTTTAAATTTGAAAGAAATAAATTTAAGTAAATTAATGCAAGGAAATTTCTTTACATGGGAGTTAGAAGTTTTCTGGGATTCAACCTCAAGAAATGATAGAAATTGAAAATTATCTGTTTTAAAAATTTCAAATAAAATCATTTTATTTGGAAAAATTGCAAGAAATTTGGATTAGAAATGTTTAAAAGGTGTAATTTTATCTTTTGTAAGCCTGAGTAATGATAGTCATTTGAATTGGTAACTCAAACTGGTACCTCAAAAAATAGCCAGTTTATATGGAAAGAGTTTACATGTTTTAGGGAGGAAAACAGTACACTTCCCTTTTAGAGTTCACTGAGGACAGACAATGCTTAGGAGTGTAGACTCTGGAGCCAGGCTGCCTGGCTTCACCACTTGTGTGGCCTTGGGCAAGTTGCTTAACATTTCCATGTCACTAAAATGGGAATAGTTGTGTTAATCCGCTTAAATGAGTTAATCCAGGTAAACAAATTTACATGTGGTAAATGGGCAATAAGCCTTAGATATTGCTATGTTCTCTCTCACACTTATGCACTGTGTCACTGAGAGGAACCACTTTTTCTGTGTAGGTGTAGAGATTCTTTTCCACGGTGAGCATCTCCTATAATCGCCCTCTGAGTTGTAGCTGTAGTTGTCATTTAAGCATCTGTAATATTTTACTGTTTAATTCAAGAAACAGTCTTACAGATGGAATATAAATGGTTCATGATCCTTAGGTATTCCTTTCTCAATTTTGTTGGTGTTTGATTTCATTCATACAGTTTTGTTTGAAAAATATATCTTCCTTTATTTTATTTTGTGTCTAATGTAAGTATTATTTGAATTTTCCTGAATGTCTTGCTTCACTTCTTTTCTCAACACTTTAGATATTTTACTCTATTCTCTTCTTGCTTACATGGTTTCTGAGGAGAAGTTGGATGTAAATCTTATCTTTGCTCCTCTATAGGTAAGGTGTTTTTTCCCTCTGGCTTCTTTCAGGATTTTTTTGGGGGTGGGGGATACATGTAAAGATTACTTTTATTATTATTATTATTTTATTGAGGTATAATTGATATATAACATTATATTAGTTTCAGGCATACAACAAAAAGATTCGATATTTATATATATTGAGAAATGATCCCCACAATAAGTATAGATAACATCCATCACCATACATAGTTACGGATTTTTTTTCTTGTGATGAGAACTTTTAAGATTTGCTCTCAGCAACTTTCAAATGTGCAGTACAGTATTAGCTATAGTCACTATGCTGTACATTACATCCCCATGACTTATTTATTTATAACTGGAAGTTTGTACCTTTTGATCCCCTTCACCCACTTTGCCCACTCCCTACCCCAGCCTCTGGCAATCATCCATCTGTTCCCTGTATTTTTGAGGGTGTTTTTGTTTTTCTTTTTTAAGATTCTACATATAAGTGAGATCATACGGTATTCGTCTTTCTCTGTCTGACTTATTTCACTTTGCACACTGCCCTTAAGGTCCATCCATGTTGTTGCAAATGACAAGATTTCATTCATTTTTATGGCTGAATAATATTCCACTGTGTAAATATAGATACCACAATTTCTTTTTCCTTTCATCCATCAATGGACGCTTAGGTTGCCTCCATATCTTTGCTATTTTAAATAATGCTGTGATGAGCATGGGGGTGCATATATCTTTTTGAGTGAGTGTTTTCACGTTCTTTGGGTAAATACCAAGAAGTGGAATTGCTGGATCAGACGCCAGTTCTTTTTTTAATTTTTTGAGAAAACCCCATACTGTTTTCCATAGTGCTGTATCAATTTACATTCCCACCAACAGTGCACAAGGATTTCCTTTTCTCCACATCCTTGCCAACACTTGTTATTTCCTGTCTTTTTGATGATAGCCGTTTTAACAGGTTTGAGGTGATATCTCATTGTGGTTTTGATTTGCATTTCCTTGATGAGTAGTGATGTTCAGCATCTTTTCATGTACCTGTGGGCCATCTGTATGTCTGCTTTGGAAAAATGTCTACTCACATCCTCTGTCCATTTTTAAATCAGATTGTTTGTTTTTTTGCTATTGAGTTGTATGAGTTCTTTATATATTTTGGATATTAGCCCCTTATCAGATACATGATTTGCAAATATTTTCTCCCATTTAGTAGGTTGCTTTTTCATTTTGTTGTTGATTTCCTTTGCTATGCAGAAGCTTTTTAGTTTGTTGTAGTCCCACTTATTTATTTTTGCTTTTGTAGCCTTTGTTTTGGTGTCAAATCCAAAAAATCATCTCTAAGAGGAATGTCAAGGGGCTTACCACCTATGTTTTCTTATAGGAATCTTATGGTTTCTGTTCTTACCTTCAAGTCCTTAATCCATTTTGAGTTAATTTTTGTGTATGGTGTAAGAGATTGGTCCCATTTCATTCTTTCCATTTGGCTGTCCAGTTTTCCCAGTACTGTTTGTTGAAGAGATTGTTCTTTCCTCATTGTATAATCTTGGCTCCTTTGTTGTAAATTGATTGACCATATATGTGTGGGTTTAGTTCTTGGCTCTCTGTTCTGTTCCATTGATCTATGCGTCTGTTTTTATGTCAATACCATACTGTTTTATTCCGATAGCTTTGTACTACAGTTTGAAATAAGGGGGTGTGATGCTTCCAGCTTTTGTTCTTCTTTCTCAAGATTGCTTTCACGGTCTTTTGTGATTCCATACAAATTTTAGGATTATTTGTTCTATTTCTGTGAAAAATGCCATTGAAGTTTTGATAGAGATTATACTGAATCTGTAAATTGCTTTGGGTAGTACGGACATTTTAACAATATTAATTCTTCCAATCCATGAGCATGGAGTACTTTTCCATTTATTGGTGTCTTCTTTAGTTTCTTTCATTAATGTCTTATAGTTTAGGATTTTTTTTAATCTTTGATTTTCTGTAGTTTGAATATGATATGCCTACGTGTCATTATTTTGGCATTTGTCCTGCATTTGTCCCACTGTTCTTGGATATTCCATTTTGTTTCTTTTCCCTGGTCTTTCTTCTCCTTGCTTTTCAGTTTTGAAAGTTTTGTTGACATATCCTCAATATGCTGAGAATGTTGAATATCCTCAGAGATTCTTTTCTCAGCCATGTCCAGTCTACTAATGAGCCTGTCAAAGGAATTTTTCATTTCCGTTACAGTGTTTTTGGTCTGTACCATCTTTTTAAATTGTTTCTTAGAATTTCCATCTCTTTACTTACACCATCCACCTATTCTTGCATGTCATCTACTTGTTTCCATTAAAGCCCTTAGCATATCATCATAGTTGTTTAAATTCATGGTCTGATAATTTCAACATCTCTGCCATATCTAAAGCTGGTTCTGATGCTTGCTCTGTCTCTTCAAACTGCTTTAGTTTTTTTTTCTTGCCTTTCAGTATGCCTTGTAGTTTTTTGTTGAAAGTCAGACATGATGTACTAGGTGAAAGGAACTCCCATAAACAGGCTGTTAGTGATGTGGCAGTAAGATGTGGGGGAGGGAAAGTGTTTTATAGTCCTATGGTTAGGACTCAGTCTTTTAGTGAGGTTTTGACTTTTAGTGAGCTTGTGAAGTTCACAAGTGCCTCTCAGTCACCCACTCCCACGTCTTAGGTGGGACAGATCGCTAGAGGGGCTGGAGTTGAGTATTTCCCCTTCCCCTACATAGAAGGCTAGCGGAGATCAGTTAAGGCTCTGAGAAAACGCTAATGGGTTAGGCTTTGGTAAAACAGTTTCACTTGAGCACAGGCCTTGTTAAAAAGAACAGAATGCTCTGGCATATTTCAAAATGATTGCTTTTCTCCTCCCCCTGCTAGAAACTCAGGGGATTTTTCTCCAGTATTCATTGTGAGAACATGGTAGAGTGCCAGAAAGTAAAGCAACCAAATCTTGGGGGCCGCCCTGGAGTTTTTAACTCTCTGACTTGTCTAAGTGAGCCTTCAGGAATTAATCAACTGCAGTTCAGATTTTCCTACCCTGGTACTGGTTCCTGGAAGTTTCTGCTGGGGGTTTCTGCTCTGGTAAGTTGTGATTCTCTCCATCTGCCTGTCTGTCTCTCCAGTTTTGGGGGCAGCAGTTTTCCCTGTGACCTCACGTCTCTGACAGATCTAAGAATAGTTATTGATTTTGAAGTTTGTACAGCTTTTTACTTGTTAGGACAGAGTGGCAACTTCCAAGCTTCTTACAAGCCCGAGTGGAAACTGGAATTTCCCTTGCTTCATTCTTACCTTTGAGAATACTGGTTTTGAAAGGTCAGTAAATTGACTTGAACATATTTGATGATAATTCTCCTTTTCACAAAATACAGCCATGTATGTACAGTGTTGTCCTAGTTTTCTATTGCTCCTGTAACAAATTACCACAAACTTCCTGGCTTAAAATAGAAATTTATTCTCATACAGATGTGGAAGCCAGAAGTCTGAAATGAGTCTTATGGAACTAAAATCAAGGTGTCAGCAGAGCTGGTTCCTTCTGGAGGCTCCAGGGAAGAATGCGTTCCTTGTCTCTTTCAGTTTCTAGAGGCTGCTGACATTCTTTGGCTTCTGGCCACATCACTGCAATCTCTGCTTCAGTAATCACATGGCCTTCTCTTCTCTGGTCAAGTCTTCCTCTACTTCCCTCTTTTTTTTTGAGGAAGATTAGCCCTGAGCTAACTGCTGCCAATCCTCCTCTTGTTGCTAAGGAAGCCTGGCCCTGAGCTCACATCCGTGCCCATCTTCCTCCACTTTATATGTGGGACGCCTACCACAGCATGGCATGCCAAGTGGTGCCATGTCCGCACCGGGGATCTGAATGGGCGAACCCGGGGCCACCAGAAGAGGAACATGTGCACTTAATGGCTGCGCCACTGGGCTGGCCCCTACTTCCCTCTTGAAAGGACACTTGTGATGACATTTAGTGTCTGCCTGGATTATACAGGAAAATCTCCCCATCTCAAAATCCTTAACTTAATCGTATCTGCAAAATCCCTCGGCCATATAAGGTAATATTCACAGGTTTCAGGGATTAGGGCCTGGATATCGTTGGGGACCATTATTCAGCCTACCACTAAGGCGTTTGGAAAAGTATTATCTCCTTTTCCGATTATTAAATGTTGAACAATTTTTATGAATTGATGGCACTGGATTTCATTGCAAGGCAGAATAAATATTACTGGAAAATTGTGCAAAAATAACTTTACAAGTGCTACCTAGGGGGCAGGAGGAAATATCTTGCTATCTCTTGACTCACCAAAATGGTGGTTTAAATTAAACTAAGGGCTCAATTCTAACATCAACCACAAAATTAATTGATGTGTACAGATTTTGACAGACAGTTAGAATAAGAGAAATTTGTATTTTTCCAGCTGGTAAAAAATTCTTTTGTTTTTAAATTGTGGGGAGCTCCTATACATATAATCAGAATATTACATGTCCTATTTTCAACAAGAGAATTGTCCCTCTTCTCTTCCATGTACACCCACTGGACTGTTGCCATTTTGCGATTTTTGCAATTTAAATTTTATTTTAAATATTGCATCCAAATAAAGTATGTTAGGGCAGGTTATGTGCAAAAAGCATGTAGAGTGATTTGCCCAGGATCTTAACTCCATTTAGCATAGCTCTAGACTTTAACGACTCTAGATCCGGCCAAAGAACCAGAAATACAAAGCTGGAAATGAATAAAGGGTGGTTTCACAAAACATAACACTTCAGAGTATTTAAGGGGAAAAGTATCTTTTAGTGGGTCTCTCTGGAATTTCAGGATAATCACGGAGAAGCAGCATTTGAGATGTCTTATGAAACAATGAAAATAACTTCAAACTTTATGAATAATTGACAGTTAGGTTTAAATGATAGCTTTGTCTCAACTTCAAAATACTGAATTTGGTAAGAGAAGTCTATAATTACTATCATCAGATGCTAGGGCCCCCAAACCATCATCGTTTAAATTAGACCCTCTGAATTCTGTGCTCATCTTTCTGCTTCTTTATGTGGTGGAGAAAGGAGAGTTTGGAGATAGTTGGAGTAAAACCTGAGTGCTCCCCTTCATTGTACACGTTTTTATTTCCGTGAGCAGGTCCAACATAAATATTTAAAACGTAAATTCTCCTACTGGAGATGGAATTTTCAAGTGAACCATTATTTACAGGGGCATTTTTTAAAGTGAGAGCCCAGACCATACAAAAAGCAATAGTAGGTATCAAACTAGAAAAAGAGAATCACCATGAAAATGGCAATGCAAATATATATATGTAAAGACTGGACAATGTGGCTGACGTGGGAAAAGCTAAAGTTTCAAAAGTATCTTATTTGGTGTGTTACCCATATGACCTTTTTAAAAAGCAAGATAAAAAAATATCCAGAACACATCACAGTACTGTCATATGGTGTGAAGTTAGTCTACCTCCAATGATGTCATTGCTGGTTTTAGACTATTCTAGGGAAAGATTATGTGGATAAACAAATGTACATTGTTCCTTCTGGTTTTATGGTATTGGAATTCAGACTACATAAATTGTAATTTGTTTATGGCTGCTCTTTGTGTTAAATTGAAGTTGGATTGCTTAGACAATGAGTGTTTTGCTTGAAAGAGTTGTTAAAAAAGAAACTAGTATTTATAATGTAATGAATCACACTACAGTTTTCCCTTTATAAAAGAAAAAGATCCAAAGCAACAGTAGATTACAGATTGAAAGAAAACAGACAATGATTAAGAGGCTGGGTTCCAGAGTCAGACAGACACAAACTTAAATTCTGACTACGTCACTTACAGTAGTGTAACTTTGGGCAAATTACCTAAACTCTTCACACCATGGTTTCCTTATTTGTATAATAATAATTAATAATAATAATAACAGCATCAATATCAACAATAATAATAACAGCAGCACCAACCTCATAGGTGTTTTCTGAAAAGTAAGAGTGCTGATACATATGAACTGCATAATTGCTCAGTGAATAGTAGTTGGTATGATTATTGTTGCTGGATGAACTTTATGGTCCAGGTTCCACAGACTCCAGTGCTCTCTTCCCAGGAAAGGGGGAGATGAATGTATTGTGAAAGATGCCGTCAGCCTCAAAAGCTAAGTAAATCTCTTTGTGATGTCGTTTACGAGACCATCATTCATAACTTTTTCCAGACAATTAATTGTTAATATATTTGTATCTTCTATCTATGCAGATATACTGGGAAATGTTTTATAAATTTATCTTTAAATTTAAAACATTTCCTTTTATTTCATATTCATACCCCTGTGAATTTGAAGCATGTCTCCTTGTCCTAGGATTTTATGATTTACAAATAAATTTAAGTATACTTTCTATACTATTCATGACTAAAAAAAGTACAAACTTGTTTGAACTCTTACTCTGTTCCAGATACTGTGTGAGGCATTTTACATACTTCACTTAATCTTCAAAATAGCCTTATGAGGTAGGAAATATTGTTCTTTAAACAGAGAGTTTAAATTTATGGATTCTAACTATATTACCTTTTAGGAACCAATGTCCTGATGTTTTTAGTCAAAATAGATTTATTTTGAGGTTTAAATTACTTCATTAATATAGTGAAAAATATTAAAGAGAGAGCCTGGCACGTAACAACACTCACTTAATGGTAGTCATCTTTTTTGATAAACATGCAATGAGCTACTGATGGATAAAACACACACATACACATACACACACACACACACACACTACTGGAGACCATAGGAGATACCAAGCTAAAAATGACATTCTTACAGTGTCTGGATTTACAATTTAGTGAGAAAACAACATGTATATGTAAAAGATATATAAACAGGGCTTTGTCAAGGTATAGGAAATAGTGATAAATTCTTAGTGTTGGGGTATACCTCTAATGAGAGGAGGTAGGAAAAATACTACCTGAATTGGGTTTTGAAAAATAAATAGTATCTTACTATTTAGAGAATAGTATCTTACTCTGTAGAGCCTTCTAGGTGCAGGGAACAGCATGACTAAAAGTCCTAAGTATGGAGCACAGTACTCCAGGAATGGTGACTATTACAGTGTGTGGTGTGAGTGGAGGATAGAGTCTGTGGAGATATCAATTTAGAAATAAGTCTGAAAGACAGATATGGCCTCGGTTGTTAAATGCCTTGCCAAGGATCTTACTGCCTTATTGTCTAGAAGACTCCTCCATTAGCAATGTGGAAAGTACATTTGCAAAGGTGAGAGAGTGAGAACAGTTAAGACATTGTACAGATGGCGTAGTTGAAATTTGATGAATCCCTAGACAAAGGCATTGGCAATAGGAATAGCACAGAGGAATGAATGAATATAAAAGACATTTCAGAGATAGAAGCCAAAGGCATTAAATAATGGCTATGGTGGGAATGAGGGTGAGGAAGGGGTCAAAGATAATGGAAAGTTTTAACCACGTGGCTAGAATAATATTTATACTATGAGATCAAACCCTCATGAAGGAGGTCTGGGGACAGTGATGTTTGTGGACATAGTGAGTATGAAGTACATTTGGGTAGTCCAGATAGATTTTTCCTAAATAGGCTTGGAAATTTGAGTCTGGAGCTTAAGTGAAGGGTCCAAGTTTGTGTGTAGAAGAATATTGTTATAATTGACAAGGAAATGTAATTTACTTTGAGATACCCTTGAAAACACCAAGTCGCCTTTTGAATTCTTAGTATAATTTCCAAAATCTGGGTGTATAAAACACACATATTCTCTGTATAATCTACAATGTATTTTAGGTGGAATATGTCTATTTAATACTAGGCTCTTATTTTTTGTTCTTAGCTGGAAGATACAATTTTTTGGATTAAGAATAGGGTGTGGGAGGGTCAGTGATTCTGGAATTCACTTGTACAAGTGCTTTGACAGAACCTGTTTTCTCAGCTCACATAAACCCTACCTGCCAGGGCTTTTGTTTGACTGGCAGGCTTGTAATCCTCTTGTGAGAATTAACTGGGCGGCTTTACCTATAAATAACATTCATTTTCAAGTGTGAGGTACAAAGGTGTAGTCGTGGTGATGAGAGATTGTCTAGCCTACTACCTTTTTAATCCAGGGTTAGTTCCTAAAGCATTTGTCAGGCTTTTACATTCTTGTCACATTCCTAATATCTTATGGAATGGTTAATGAAGAAAACAACTTTTCTTGGAGGAAATATGAACCTGTTTTAGGATTTAGCTTGTTATTAACATTATTATTATTATAATGCTTAATTAGGTAAGATTGAATCACTTTTCCACTGTAGGTTTTTGTTTTGTGATTGCCATGATGCTTACATACAACAACTTGTTTCTGTAGTAGTCTATTTTAAGTAGATAACAACTAAAGTTCAAACATATTCTAAAGCTCTACATTTTTACTTCCTATACTGCATTTTATGTTTTTACTGTCACAATCTATGTCTTTTTGTCTTGTGTATCCATTAACAAATTATTGTAGTTACAGTTATTTTTACTACTTTTTTCTTTTAACCTTCATACTAGCTTTACAAGTGATTAACCCATCACCTTTACAACATTAGATTATTCTGAATTTTACATTGTATTTACCTTTCCCAATGAGACTTATTCGTCCATATGTTTTCCTATTACTAATCAGCACCCTTTTGTTTCAGCTTAAGGAAGTCCCTTTAACATTTCTTGTAAGGCAGTTCTAGTGGTGATGAAATCCTTTAGCTTTTACTTGTCTGGAAAACTCTTTGTCTCTCCTTCAGTTTTGCTGACTAGAGTATTCTTGGTTGGCAGTTTTCTGCTTTCAGCACTTTGAATATACTGTGCCACTCCCTTCTGGCCTGCAAAGTTTCTGCTGAAAAATCTGCTGATAGTTTTATGGGGGTTCCCATGTATATAACAAGTTGTTTTTCTCTTGTGCTTTTAAGATTCTCTCCTTGTCTTTAACTTTTGACACTTTAATTATAATGTGTCTTGATGTGTGTCTCTTTGGGTTCATCTTGTCTGGAACTTTCTGAATCTCGTTGTCTGTTTTCTTCCCCAGGTTAAGGCAGTTTTCGGTCATTACTTCTTCAGATAAGTTTTCTGTCCCTTTCTCTCTCTCATCTCTTTCTGGGACTCCAATAATCCAAATGTTGGTTGGCTTGATGCTTTCCGATAAGTCCCTTAAGCTATGTTCACTCTTTTTCATTCTTTTTTTTTTGTTACTGCTCTGATTGGCTGAGTTCCACTGCCTTGTCCTTGAGATCACTCACCTTTTCTTTCACTTCATTTAGTCTGCTGTTGAACCCCTGTATTGTATTTTTCAGTTCAGTTGTTATATTTTTCAGCTCTGTGAAGTTCTTCTATTTGGAACTTTCTTATATTTTCTTTCTCTTTGTTGAAAGTCTCACTTTATTCATCCATTTTTCTCCTGAGCTCAATGAGCATCTTTATGACCATTATTTTGAACTTTTATAGGTAAATCACTTATCTCTATTCCATTAAGATCTTTTTCTGAAGTTTTGTTCTTTCATTTGGAGCATACTCCTTTGTTTCTTCATTTTCCTTGACTCTCTATGTTGGTTTCTATGCATTACATAAAACAGCCACCTCTCCCAGTCTTGAAGGAGTGGCTTCACATAGGAGATGAACCTTATCATTGAAGTCTACCCTAACTCTTGGTTGTCTTTCAAACCTTTGTGATTGTCTAAGCATCCTACATTATTTTCAGTGACTTCTAGTAGTTGAGGGTAAACATAGAATGACTTTTAATAATTTACCAAACACTTGCACTGCCATGGTTTCATTTTGATCTTCACAATAACCCAATTGGAGGGAGAGCTGTTACCATTTTAATAGATGAAGAAACCAACTAAGAAAGGCTGAGTAACTTCCTCAAGGTCCCAGAGCCAATAAGAGTTGGAACCAGGACTTGGACATTAACATGACTCCAAGTGGGTTTTTTATTCCTATTATTCATGTCTCTACTTTTTCTGATAATATTTTTACATCTGATATTGTTTTCTTCTTGTATAGTCTCAGATGGATAGACCGTAAATATTTTTGGTTTTTACCTTTAAAATGCTGAACATATCTTTAGTATGGAAAATGCGCTATTTAAATGTGATCAACACTTTGGGAAGAACTCTGTACCTTAACTCATGATGTTGATAGTGTCAAGGTTGTAGATTCTTGTTTGATTTTCCTTTTGTTTTTTTTATGTTTTGTGTAGCTGCATGACTATGTTAAGTTTAATTAAGTTACAAAGTGGGGTTTTTTGCCTATAATTGTAAACAACACATATTTTGGCTTTATTTTCAAAACATGGATGTTATTTTAAATTATGACATTTAAATTTTATTAAAATTGAAAACTAAGAATGAAATACAGAACTGAGATTGAGCAAGAGGTGTAGAAACCAATAAGGTAGCCAAATACTTGTTGTTTACATCCTGAATCTGTTCTGATTGGCCAGATGTCCTTCTTTAAAGAAAACATTTTGAATATCATCCTTAAGGATTGGAAATAAAAATTGACCCTTTACCTAAAGTATATTGTCTTCTAAATGGGGAGAAGGGCAGAGACTATAAAAGAACCCATCTTAGGATGCTGCTTTGCCATTTATTGGAAGGATCAGTGCTGCCCGCTGTGGCTACTTTCTTTGCCTTGGTTCAGGTGCTAGAGCCATTCAAGGAATCTGATGCTATTTTTTCCCCATGTCTGAATTTGTATTCCTACTGTTCCTTGGTGTCTTTCCTGGTCACAAAGGTGAAGAATTTAAGTGGAAGGTATATAAAATGGGATCTCAGAATGTTTTCCTTGTATGTTAAAGAGCTACTTAATCACTGAGAGAAACACTGATTCACCAGGAGGGGAGAACAGAACCTTTATCAACATTTCCTGTGAAAAGAGCCATTATGCTCCAAATAAGTGTGTAACCTGGAAAAGGAGGTTGCCAGAAACGGACCAGGTAACAATTACTTTTTCAGACATGCAGGAAAAAACCCTTATTTACATTATCATTTAATGATTAACTTTCTAGTGCTCATTTTTACAGTTTGGGAAGATTAGAATTAGATTTTAAAAGAGTCATGGCAACCCCTTTTCCTTATCTGGCAGTGTATTATTTTGGTTATGTTTCTTTTCTTAAAAAATTTTTTTTTCACGTGTTTAGTTCATTCTAAACATTTCAAGATATAAAGTGAATAGAATCTTTAGAAACACAATATGGCCCTTTTCTAATTCAGGCTGAGAAGAGATGGAAAAATCTGTTCAATATTTAGCAGAGGCTTTAGCATTTTGATACCATTTGGTATTTCTATGTGTAGAATGTTTTATCTTAAAGGAGTGAGAATTTATTTGTAGTAACGTCATCAATTTTAAAGTCCCTTAAGACAAATTTGGTCATTCTACCCTTTGTTTTATGTAATCTGTAAACTCTGAGGAAAAAAAAAAAATCTCTTCTTATTGGATAATTTCCATATTTTATTTTTGGCTAACTGAGCCATTCCCATGTTAAAGTCTCAGATTTTATGTTCAGCCTCTCCCCGCTTTCCCTTTCTATGTTGGGCTTCTCTTGCTTAACTGATTGATCTTCCCTTGCTCCCGCTTCTATAGCTCACACTGGCTGCTCTTCTCAGCAGTACTCTAAGCTTTGGACCATTCCTCCAGCCTCAGTCCATTAAGGACTACCTGTGCCTTCACCTTGTCCCTCTGGATCTTATTTACTGCTTTCCTTATGACAGTAAGAATTCTGGTAAATTAATCTGTGCTAAAGAATTTGTGATTTGTAGTGTCTTATCTCTCCAGATAATCTTGTATTTTAATATTTCAAAATCAAACTACCAGAGATATCATGCTGTAACCAGGAAAAAATGTATTAATGGCGGGAAGCCTGGCCTCTGGGTAAGGCCAGTTTGAGAGAGAATTTGGAAGCCTTTTGGTAGCCTCAGTTTCACAATTTCTAGGCAGCTGCCTACATCATCTAGGATGGAATTTTGATGTTCTGTTTCTAGTTTTTAATTCCACATTCAATGAGACTGTTGTTTGAAATTATGACCAAGGAGGAATTTTAGCCTCTGCCTTTGCAAACCAACAGACTATCAAGGAGAGAAGGAGGATCCTTTTGGAGATTTGCCTTGAGTTTTGTGGTAAAGCACAGTCTCTGCTGTTTTATCTAACCAACACAGGCTGTTTCAATACTCAAAATTATGAACATTTAAGGTTAATGTTCTAAATTCCATGTTTCCAAGATTAATATGAAAAAGATTTAAAAATGGCAAGCCTCGTCTGGTTGTATAACCAAATAGGTAAATTACATACACCACCGGAGAAACTTCAAGAATTTTCCAGTTTTTTAAAATATAATTTTCAGTTTAAATACCACCTTTCTCTATTAGCTTATTGAGTTCACAGGAAGAGCATTTCTAGTATTTCCTACTACCAAATTGTGAATGCATGTAATACCTGTTAAATTCATAGTATTGTAAACACTTGCGCTAATTGAATAGTCTCCCACTTTGTATGTTTCCTCTGTGAAATAAGTTAAGGACATGTGAAAACTGCACTGGCTTTTGAGGTCGCAGATAAAGATGTTTTTGAAAGTGGTCAGTGAACTTTTTTGGGGTAGCTACTCACAGCTCCTTTGAGTTTGGCTTTATAGTCTCTGCTAGGAGTATTTTCTACTTGCAGTCCCCAATGTCTGTCACGTGAGGGCAGCATAATTACATAGAGGTCAGCTGTCTGGTTTGACCTGATATCAAAGAACTGATTACAAAGGAAACCACACAGCCCAAGAACATGTAAATAGAGTCAATGTTTTTTCTTCTACACGCTGCTCAGCTGATTGAAACATAAGGTGAAAATATTAGAGAGAACAAATATACTTAAAAATATTTTTCTATGATTGAAAATCCTTATCAAAAGGATATGTAATTTGCATTAAAAATAATTTGCAAGTATGAATTTAAAATTTAACGTTTAAGAAAGAATACTACAGGAGGCAGGCCCCGTGGCTGAGTGCTTAAGTTCATGTGCCCGGCTTTGGCGATCCGGGGGTCACTGGTTCAGATCCTGGGAGTGGACCTACACACCACTCATTAAGCCATGCTGTGGCGGCATCCCACATAGAAGAACTAAAATGACTTACAACTAGGATATATGACTATGCACTGGGGCTTTGGGGAGAAAAAAATGTCAGGGGAAGATTGATGACAGATGTCAGCTCAGGGCCAATCCCACCAAAAAAACAAAAATAAAAACAAAAGAACACTAGAGAGAGAGACAGAAAGACAGACAGACAGAGAGAGAAAGAGGGAGAGAATGATCTCTTTCCTTTTGTGGATGGAACCATAGGTAATAGTTAAGCCACTGGGCACTAGTGTCAGACTACTTTGTCTTAATCCACCATGAATTGTAGGCAAGTTATTTAACATTTCTATGCCTTAGTATCTTCAAATATAAAATGAGAATAATCATAGTATGCATTCATAGAATTGTTAAGGATTAAATGAGATAATACAGGCAGACCAGTTTGAATATACTCTACAGGTAAGTGTGCTATAAATGTTAGTTTGCATTATATTCATGAGATAAATGCTGAATTTTTCAAGTTAAAGGCCTTAACTATCAGAGCCCAATGCACAAGGAAGAATTTGAGTGAGCTGTTTAGACTGTATTTTATGGTATTTAGTCACAAGAATCTTGGAAAGAATATGTTTGAAGGAGCTATTTAAGAGGAGGGAAATATTAAAGTCAGAAAGTTTAAGATTTAATGTCAACTAGGGGGGAGATCACACATGTGCTTATACAGAAGGGAAATTTTTCTTCTCAAAGACTTGATCATGACTTTCCAGTTGGTAACAAAGTAGTGACTCTCTCCTACCTAGGAACTTCTTGTCTATGAAAGCAATATCAGAATAAATAAGACCCTGAAAATGTCTTTAAAAAAAAAAGAGACAATTCAGATTAAGGAAATTCAATCTTTTGTTGAGTTTTGAATCCTTACTCAGTAAGCACTTACCAATAACTTGAGAACTTAAAAGACCTTAAACTTTCTGAAGATAGAAGCCCTGCACCAAGGAAGCTGAAACTATACAAGTGCAAAGTGAATGAGGTCAGAGCTTAGAGGAAGAAGAGAGAAAGTTGAGCTAGAATGATTAGGTGGTAGGACTAGAATAGGATTTGAATGTGGCCTGAAATATTGGTTGGGCTTTGGAGAGAAGAAGGAGGAAGAACAAACCTTAGGTAGATTTCTTATGAACTGAATTATATCCCCTCAATGAACTGAATTATATCCCCTCAAAATTTGTATGTTAAAGTCCTAACCCCCAGTCCCTCAGAATGTGACTATATTTGGAGAAAGGGCCTTTAAAGAGACAAAGTTAAAATGAGGTCGTTAGGATGGGCCCTAATTCAATATGACTGCTATCCTTGTAATAAGAGGAGATTCTAGCCTCCAGAATTGCAAGAAAATACATTTCTGTTGTTTAAGCAACTCATTTTGTGGTACTTTGTTGTGGTAGTCCTAGCAAACTCATACAGTGGGGGAAATTATGAACAAAGATGTGGAAGCAGAAATATGTGTTTCCTTGGAGGAAGACTAGTAAGAAAATAGTGGTTTGGTATTGTGAAATGTTTAGTGGGCTTCTTAGGGAAGCAAGATGATGTGATACTGTCCTGAAAAAGATGGGACGTACCCCAGCAGGGTCAAGTCAGAGGTTTGGAGCAGAGGTGGAATTATGAGTGTCCTGCCTTTGGTAGCAGAACGTGGTAGTGGTGTGAAGGTTTCCATCAGACAAAGACTGAAAGCAAAAGCCACATATGTGGTGAAAGGGATTGACCTTTACAAATGAAGTGGTGAGGTTACACGTCAGTTATAGTTTAAAGTAAGAGCAGACAGTGTTTGATGGAGAAGAAAGGATCACCTGCATACACTAAAGTGGTTTTGAGCCAGGTTGACCAGTTTGTAATAGGGATACCATTGATAATGCAAATATGCTGAAACTAGACCCTATCCCATAGGAAGTAATGAGATAGGCTGAATTTCAAGGCTAAGAAGTCATGTGTCGATGCCAGATCTAAAAGTATTGATGAAATCTACAGGAGAGTGTTTAAAAGGGCAGAGGACTGAACAGGATGGCTAAAGGACCTTTAAGAACAAAGATGTCTACTATTTAATTTTACAAAGATCCTACTATATAGTTTTAAGTCATTTGATTCCTGCACTGTAAGCATCCTCTGTTGCCCCCCAAACTACAGGACAGTTTGGTACAAACACAAATGCCTCGTGTGATTGGTTTTGGGAAAATAGAGGACAAGGGTCTGTGTTTCATGTTTCAGTCATTGCTGAAGACAGAAGAGAAAGAGAACATCCACAGAAAGTGATAACCAATAAGGATGAATATTTACTGGAAGCGTAAGCTCTGAGCCAGGGTTAACTAGCACAAAAGTGAGTCTTCAGCTCCCCTCCCCATTTAAGAATCCCTGAAGACAGCTGGAGGAGGCACACTCCAACATATAGGGATTAGAGTTCAAGTCAAATTGTATCTAAATGTCAAAAGGCAGACTGCTCACACTTGGGTTGCACTTATGTGTTGGCATCATAGAGTGTTGGCTCCATGAATTTTTCATGTCTTCATTAGGATAGATATTTTATGCATCAAAATGAGTTCAAAGAGAAGAATAGGGCAGCTGTCTTCAAGTGTCTGAAGGAATTTTCTGTGTAAGGCAGATTGGATTTGGTTCGTGTGACTTCAGAAGGAAAGCAGTAAGGAAGTAACAAGAAGGTAGATTTCAGTTCAGTATGAAAACTAAAACCTTCTTGCTGGCCTATGCTGGTGACTTCTCCACCTCATCATCACCCCTTCAGTCTTAAGCAAAATTCAGATCTTTCCATAATGGCCCTTCCTTTCCCAGAAATGTACAACCAAGTAATCTAACTACCTAGCTAGCATTAAAAAAAATGAGTAGATCAAATGAGAATAATTATTATAAGCCTTAATATCACTTTGTATATAAATTTACATTCTCGACAAACTCTTCCATATATACCTTTAGTTTCTATGTTTGTACATGACAAAAATATTAAAGAACCCTCAAGAATCAGAAAAAAAAAGACCAACATGGCAATGACTTATTAAAATACCTTTCTTTTTCAAGGAAATCTCTTGTTTCATAAGAATATTGCTAATGAATTCTATTCAACTGTTGACTTTAATTCAGAACTTTTACTTATTTACTTTTTTCCATCTCTCCCATTCCTACCCCTACTAGCTCATGCGGGTATGAATTCCTGGCATTAGAAATAACAAGCCAAATCTTCAAACTTTAAATAGATGGAGAATTACATGACTGATCGGAGGCCAAAAATCATAGTCTCTTTGTTTGTTTTTATTCTTAGTAGAATGGCCAAACAATGGACATTGGCAGTACGGGTTACTAGAAATATTACCCAAACATTTTAGCTGGAAAAACAATGGGATAGTTATTCTCTCTCACTTCAAAACTTATTATCTGTGAAACCAGTATTACAGTAAAGATCCTGGAAAGGTAAAAAAAAAAAAAAACCAATTTAATTTGGAAAGAAAAAGTAACATAAGTAGTGAGTCTCTTGATTTATAAAGTTACCTAATAGTTTTGTCATAGAGCACAGGCAAATTACAAAAAGGGAAGAAAGAAGTATCAGCAGTGAATATGAACATTTGATTCCTCAAAAAATCTTTGAGATGCTTCACCATCAAATGAAACCTAAATTATGGAAAATTCAACCTGTGAACCCAACACTGTGGGTTGATCTGAGAAAGCCTCATGAGAGGGGTGGTAGCTTAGCAGAGCCTCAAAATATGGACAGGGTTCTCTGAAAGTTGAAGACATTCTATCATTTAGCACAGGGTGTTTCTTCCTTAGCTCTATTGTTGTTTTGGACTGGATAATTATTTTTTTGTGGGGGGTTATCCTGTGCGTTGTGGGATGTTTAGCAGCATCCCTGGCCCCTGTCAACTAGATACTAGTGGCAACCCTCCCCACTACCCTGAGTTGTGACAACCAAAATTGTCTCCAGATCTTGGCAACGTCCCTCCAGATATTGCTCCTGGTTGAGTACGACTAATTTAGCACATAAAGGATAGTAATGCCTTATCAGAGAAATTGTCTTCATTTCAGTATTTTCACAAGCAAGCAAAGGAATAATAGTGCAATTTTGGCATATTTAAAGAAAATTGCCAAGTTCTTTGAAGGAACTGGCTTGGTTCACTCTAAGTCGTGTTGATCAGTCCTAGATAATGTGGATGGTGGGAATACTTTTGCTCTCACAGAAGAGGTAAAAATCCTATACCTGTTTTCCTGAGGGCCCAGTGATGACTGTACTTTTCCTGGGACTCCCTGAATAGGACATACAGACACAATAATTTCTGATGATTCATTAAAATTACAGTTTAGGAAATATGAAGCACATTAAAAATATACTTTAAAGCCTACTCATGTTTTACTTTCCCACTTCAAATACCAAGTGAATTTATACTTGTTCCATTTTCACCAATTTCAATAAACTTGTTAGACATAGTTTTAGTCATAAGCCTGGCTGAACAGTAGAGGGTATGACTGTCTTAGGTTGACTAAGCAGCTTTGCATAGCCTTTAAAATTAAACTCAAAGAATGATGAGGTGATAATGGAGACTTGAACAGAGGAAGATACTTACCTTGAGAGATTAAAACAACAAAATGGAAGGAGGGTCAGGACAGCATAAATGTTTGTGGATATGCATGATATGTACCCACCTTTATATCTGATTACACAGACACTATCAGAATTTCATAAAGGAAGTAATTTCTTCTATCTTAATTTTTTTGAATTAGAACATTCAAACTTAGAGTGAATTTTGCCAGTTTTAGCTAGAATAATATGTATCAAAACAGGAAGTCTGGCCATAGAGATCTAATGTGCAGTATAAGAAATATAGACAATAATATTGTAGTATAATCATGTAAGGATAAATAATGCTACATGAGAAATTATATTACAATATGTAAATGTAGTATCAAAGTGACACACTGTACACCTTAAACTTATACAATGTTACCTGTCAAATTTATTCATATAAAAAAAATAACCCCGGGAAGTCTGGTCCTTATGAATTAATTTAACAAACATCTCTTACGTACCTTCCATGAGTCAGGCAGTGTGATGAAAGTTAGAGACTAATGAGAATAGAGATTAGTCAAATTGGGTTCCTATCCTCAAAAACCACATAAACCAAATAGAAGGAGATTTATACAGGAAGAGTATAAGCATAATTAAATGCCTTAGGTAGTATACAATGGGGCCGCAAAGGAAGAGGAGATCAGTTACACCAGGTAGGTATTAGGAAAAATTGGGAATTACGTCATATTCCTATTAGGAGTGTGTGCTGGCTCACTGTACCCTTGCCAGTATGGAATGTTATTTTTTAGCATATTTTGTTAATTTGGTAGGCAAAACTATCTGGCTTTAGTTTGCATTTGTATGTTGGAGAGGTCAAATCTTTTCGTATACGTTTGTTTTCCATTTGTATTTTCTCTTTGTGAATTATCTGTTTATGCCCTTTATCTTCATTTAGTTTTGAATTTAGTGCCTTCAGCCTCTGCCTCCCCACCCCTACAAGTACACATGTGCACACAACTTACATACATACACACTGACACTGCTCTGGCAAACATCACCCAAAAGGACCTCATCCTAAATCCCATGAATTAGTTTCATGTCTCACCTTACTGAATTTCTGGTGCTGTTGACCCCTTTTCTTCTTTAAAAAGACCTTCATACAGGTCTTTCTCAGCTGTTTTGGTTTTAATTTTACATCTCTAACCATTTCTCCTCAGCCTTTCTTTGTGGGCCCCTCTTGCTTTGTACACCCCTTAACTAATGTTGTTTTTGAGAGTGTTGTCCTTTTTCTGTTTCTGGATCATATCCCTCCTGCTTCTTTCTTCATGCTCACTTTTACCAACTTCATGTGTTCTCATGGCTTTAACTATCACCTATGTGCTGGTGGCTCTCAAATTCTCATCTCCATCCCAGGACTCTTTCTTGATTTCTACTCTCATGTATCCCACTGACTGCTGGACAATTGCATTAGGATATCTCACATGCATCACACTTAACAGGTGTGAAATCAAAGCCACTCTATTATTATTATTATTATTATTATTATTATTATTATTGTTATTGAGGTATAATCGACATACAGCATTATATTAGTTTCAGGTGTACAACATAATGATTCGATATTTGTATGTATCATGAAATGATCACCACAATCAGTCTAGTTAACGTCCATCACCACACGTAGTTACAGAATTATTTTTCTTGTGATGAGAACTTATAAGACCTACTCTCTTAGCAACTTTCAAATTTGCAATACGGTATTATTAACTATAGTTGCCATGTTGTACTTTATATCCCCATAACATATTTATTTTATAACTGGAAGTTTGTACCTAAAGCCATTCTTACTCATATGTCAAAATTCAGCTGATTTACCCCAAATCTAAGGAAAAAAATTGACTGCTCTTATCTGTGCCTCTACAGTACCTTGTATACTCTTTATCAGAATGTTTATCATACTTTTTCTCCTGTTTACCTTTTCTCTCTCATTTACAGCCTGTAAGTTCCTTAAGGCAGAATTCCTATCTTGTCTTTGTGTCCCCAGTGCTTAGCACAGAGTAAGTGCTCAATAAATGCTCAAGAAATATATGCGTCTTTGGTTGTCTAAAGAGTATTCAGATCACAGTGAGTGATCATCCTATTGTATGAAAACACAAGTAGAATATTATGTTCAGTTAGGGGCTTCAAAAATCAATACTTTTCGGGGCCAGCTCCGTGGCCGAGTGGTTAAGTTCACGCGCTCCGCTGAGGCAGCCCAGGGTTCGGATCCTGGGCGCGGACATGGCACCACTCGTCAGGCCATGTTGAGGCGGCACCCCACATCCCACAACTAGAAGGACCTGCAACTAAGATATACAACTATGTACAGGGGGGGTTTGGGGAGATAAAGCAGGAAAAAAAAAAAAGATTGGCAACAGTTGTTAGCCCAGGTGCCAATCCTTAAAAAAAAAAAAAGAAGAAGATTGGCAACAGTTGTAGCCTAGGTGCCAATCTTTAAAAAAAAAAAAAAAATCAATACTTTTAAAAGGACATGAATGAACAGGAGTATATCAGGAGAGTGACTACGATGATAGAAATCAGACCATGTGTAATACCATCTGTCATGCCCCCAAACAGAGAGTACCACTGTACATTTTGAAGAACTTCCTTATAATATTCTTTTCTATGCATACATTTTTTTCATAGAATCTATGGTTTTATGTCCTGCTTTTTACTTAATATTATATCATTACCACTTCCCATGTTATTTATTATTCTTTGTAAATATAATTTTTAATGACTATGTGATGTTCATAATGTTCTATTACGTGGATTTATTTGGAGTCCATTTTTATCTCTCAGAATTTGGTAACTATTTTTGTGTGTGTGAGGAAGATTGTCCCTGAGCTAACATCTGTGCCAATCTTTCTCTACTCTATATGTGGGACACCACCACAGCATGGCTTGATGAACGGTGTGTAGGTCCATGCCTGGGATCCGAACCTGCAAACCCCAGGCTGCTGAAGCAGAGCATGTGAACTTAACCAGGTCTCTGGGCTGGCCCCTTTAGTAACATTTTTTTGTGTGTATCCCTTTATTTTTTTCTGAGGTTTTCATGCACAGGAACATGTATATATATATCTTTCTAATGGTTAATATATATTGAAGGCTTCATATACATTAGTTATGGTGATAAATAAGCACATTACAACTATTATTTCATGTACTTCCCATAAAAACCCTAGAAAGTGGATATTTCTAGGATATTTTTCCCCATTTACAAAGGAGAAAGCTGAGGCTTAGAGAGATTATGTAATTTGTCAAAGTGACACAGCTGTCGAGTGACTGAGGAAGTGACCGAGGAAGGTTATGAGCAAGGGCTTTATGCCTCCAGGGTTTGTATTTTGTCTGCCTACTGTGCTCCTCCACCTTACTAACTCTGCCTCTGCATCAGTTCTGTGGTTATCTGAGTAGATAAATCAAGTTATAAAACTGAATAAACACTCGTTATTTATTTAGGGCATATTTTAACACACTATTCATAAAATATGCACTCTTTTCAGAATATTTTACTTCTTTCTTCTCTCTAAAATGGAGTTCTAATTGCATATTTTCTATGAATAATTATTTTCTCTTCTGATCCTGTGGTTTAGCTCCCCAACCAAAAACTACTCTTTTTCTAGAATAAGTGAGGCTTGACTTCCTGCAGCCAATCAAAATTTAGAATTTGTAAATTTTAAGATGTTTCTACCTTTGGCAAAATGTATTCTCATAAATTGTAGTGACCTTTGTGAAGGATGGAAACTAGACTTTTGGTGGTGAACAAGATGTAGTCTATACAGAAGTCAAAATACAGTGATGTACACCTGAAATTTATATAATGTTACAAACCAATATTACCTCAATTAAAAAAACTGAAAAAAAGAATGAAATTATATTTTCTGCCTAAAGAGTATTTTTAACTCTTATCCTAATAAAAAAATGTCCTTAGAAGATAAATTAAGGCAGGCATGAGAGGTAACTAATCTAAATGATAATTTGACTATCAAAATCCAAAAGATATAAATAGTACAAATTCAAAATTTCTTGATTTGGAATTTGTGATAATTTAGAAAGGATTTGGACCTGGTCTGTTTATAGAAAGACTTTACAAAAACGTAAGGAAGTAATATTAATTATTTTTTGGTACTTTCATGTGCCTGAAAAGGATATACATGCTCACTATTAGCATTTTACATTTAAAATTTGATATCCTGTATATTATTGAAAATAATATTTTGTAAAAGCCTTAATGATCAATCTTTTTATCAATTTGGACTAGCTTTTCCTCAAGTAGCCCAACTTGGCCATGTTTTTATTATTAAATTTATATTTGTAATATGCTATAATTAAATCTTTGGCATGTACTTAAAAAAATTGTAGTGGAAAAAATGGTGGGTGAGATTCTAGAATCTTCAATTTTGCTCATGCCAATATAAACCATAGGGCAGGCGGTAAAGCAGTTATGGTTTGGTAATACAACTAAATAGTTAATATTTTCACAGTAAGATGGAGATAAGTGAGATGATTCCCTTGGATGTGTTCTTTAGTTTAGGTTATAAATGTGATCTGAATACTGTGTTCTTTTCTAATATCAGATAGAAATTTTAAAAGGCTAAAATATTTATAGATTTAAGTCTTGACCAGACACTGCTGATAACTAAGGCCTTATTCTCTCAATGTTCTTTGATGAGACAAAGAATTTTGAGAAAGATTATTGTTAGTAATTGTAATGTCCGTGAAAATAGAAAACCATCTCTTGTAAAGAAAAGACCAAGGAAGAATTTACGTGGTGTAAGTTTACTCTCCAAAGGGGGTTGGACCCTTAAATAGTGTTGGAGATGCCTGTGAGCTTAACTCACTCCGTAAGGAACAGATGACTGTATAAGAGCAGTCATAACTGCAAATAGCCCTCCCTGGCCTGACTTTCCAGCAGCAATATCAAGGATCAGAGCAGCAGTTCACAAATTAGAGTACTACATCAGTCACTTGGAAAGCTTGTTAAATATGCAGATTTCTGGGATTCACTCGTAAAGATTCTTCTTTAGTAGGTCTGAGGTGAGGCCCAGGAATCTAAAAGTTTATTTTAGTAAGCATTCCAGAGACTGTGATATAGGTGTTTCCAGAGTAAAATTTTGTGAAATGCTTGGCAATGCCATGAATCCCTGGCAGTGGTCTTTGAAGGGCAGTTATTAGCTCATTGCTGGAAAAAAGTGCAACTTTTACCTCTGCTGAAGTCTCTGCAGGAATAAAGGAGGTTGCTCGTATGGAGAGCTCTCAGCTAGAGCCACGGAATCATAGAATCAAAGTTAGAGGGGAGCTTAAAAATTCATCTGACTCTTTAAAATCTTTGGCCAGTTCATTTTCGAACATTTCCAGTAGTGGGGATTTATTCGGTTCTGTGCCTGCGCAACCTCACTTTGTACTGTTCTAAGCATTATAGTGTTTATCCATAGAGTGAGATGAAATTTGTGCTCCTCGCAAAACCATCTATTTTTTCTAAAACATGCAACATAAATATTTGCTAGATTTTTAAGTTACTATTAAAAAAGGAGGGAGAAGAGTAGAATATTGCTTTTAAGTCAAAAGACAAATTCCAAGCATTCTTCCCAAATTAAGGTTGTGCCAATGCTATAAGTTTAGTGACACTTAGGAGTTTAGACTTATGTGTTGGCAATATTGATTTCACTTAAAATCTAGAATTCATAACCTAAACTACTATTCAGAATCAAAATTCTATTCTATTTCTATATTACTCCTCTATTCCTTCTCCAAATAATCAAAGAGGAATGCAAATAAGCATCCTTTTCCAGAATTTTATTCTAGAACTGCTATATGGTTGTTAAGAATGTAAACTGAAGATTGCCTAAAACCTGACTAATTCTGTCTCCATGCCTTCTCATCCATCCCATTTCGCTTCCTTCAGGGAGCTTTCTCATATTAATTTCATAGCATTTTGATCAGTCTTTAACCCCCTTTACCCACAGCACTTTATATTCAACACAATTTTATTATTTCTTGTTCCTCTAATTATCCTTGGGTTCTTTCATATTTATATATGTGTAGACATATATATATATATTTTTTTCTCTGCTATATGTAGGTCTTCAAGAATGAAAGCCAAATCTTTAGCTTCTTTTGTTTTTTTTGTTTTATTTTTTCAGGGGAAATAATATAGTTTTGTTGATTGGGCAGCAACCTGTCTCTATTTCTGTACCTCCAGCATCAAATTTCCAACAATGCACACCCATTCAAATGGAATCCTGTACTCTGATGGGAACCCATGGAATCAGAAGGGAATGGATCTGCTGAATAGCTCCTCATGTAGTATTACTGTATTACTGTATTACTGTAGTAGTAAAATCAAATACTGCTAGCCTAGTTATGCCACAGAATACTGATTTCTGGAGAGGCAGTGTTGGCTGAGTGGTCTAGGACCCGGATCACGATGACCACAGGAAGGAGAACTGTGAGAGCAGGTTGGGGGTTGGAAGACCTGCGTGTTGAGACAAACTGGTTCAGAGAATACTCATTTCTGTCCTCTCTGAACTCAAGGCGGTTGTTTTTTCAATGTTTGCAGAACCCAAGCAGGGGTCCACGGGTTGCTTTGATGGCTATTTCCCTTGTTACTTTCATAGGTGTGTTCATGCTTCTGGCATAGGTATTTTTAAAGCAGTCTCAAAAGCCGTGAGTTAAGTATGTTGGAATGTCTAGCTTTGGTGGACCTTTGTGAACCAAGGCCTCATAGGGCTGCTACCAGAATTGGTATTTCCACTTCCCAAGAAAAATTTTGAACTCCTTATAGCTTTCCTCTCTTATGCTAATTTTATGTCTCCCACAGTGGGTAGCATATAGCAGATGGTAAATACTTGTTGAGTTAAATAGAAGTTTTCCTCTTTTGAATTTGTTATCCTCATGACAGCCTGAATTGAAAATGAGGCAATTAAGGTGGTAATTAGAATCATAATCTGCGCCTTGTAGTAGTCCAATACTAGTATTATGTATTTTTCTTTGTACTGCTTCCAAAACATTGTAGAATTATCCAGATCAAAGATATTTTCTTGGACTTTGGGCATCCTCTACTTTCATGAATCTGATCTTTCAGTCTGTTTTGCAAAACTTAAAAGATCTTTGTGAAGTAATAAGCTCAGATAATAAGTGCTTTGGAGGAACATATGATGCAGTTCTTAAGAATTCCTTAGATTTAAGTCTTTAGGCTTTGTAGAATTTATTACTTTTTCTCTCCTTGATTAATTTAACAATTTATATATTAAGACTCCTTTTTTAAAAGGAATATATACAACTGAGAAAAACTGAAAATTGTATGGCAAGGCACCAAAAAACTGGTAAATCTCATCAGATTCCATGTACTATGAGGAATGAGTGCATTAATTTCCAGAAGGAGAAGTCACAGGCCAAGGGAGAAGATGCAAAAATCATTTGTTGCCTGGAGCAGGAGCAACTTCTGCTCTTAGGGCAGGCAGTATCTCCCATATGAAAGGTTTTCTTCCCATACTTTGGAAAGGAGGGGAGGAAAAGAGGGAGTGAAGAAACGGCAAGGAGAAGCTAAAAGGAGGAAGATGGACTTGCTTCAGACTTTAGTCTATTTTCCATCTGTAAGGCAGAAACTCAATTCTGCAACTGCCTTGTATGCCCACAGGAGAGCTCAGGACAGCATCTAGACCCACAGTAAAGAGGTAATGAGGTAATGAGGCCTAAGCCTTCTCTTCTTTGGAATCTTGTTCATATCACGACTGGAAAAAATGACCTCATATATACCAAGTTAGGACAGCACCCAGACCTACAACAATAAGATGACGAGGCCTAGGTTTTCTCTTCTTTGTAATATTGTTAACATCATGACTAGAAAATTTTACCTCACACAACCTATACCTACACCTACACTTACACACACATACACATGCATATATAGCCACCCACATGCACACATACACAAAAAATAACACACCTACACACATAACACACACGCTCCTACACCTACACACAAAAAACACACTTGTACATGTACGTAATATAATACGCACATGTAGCATATTTTTGTCTCCTGTTCCATGAAACTTGCCCACAAAGAATGTTGTCCTTGCTTAGCCAAACCACTTTTCCTATTTTTAAGGTAAGGGAGAAATTCTATTATATGAATGTATATGATATATATTATACTTTGCATCAGCACCACTTTTACTAGCTGTTCTACTGATCTCAAGGGCCTGATTTTATAATATTGAACTGTCAGTATTAAAATTTTCAATTCTGGTTCCCTTTCACAATTAGTAGCTATATTTCCTTGGATTTAGAATGATGATATCACTTACAGGACAGACTTTGCCTATTTGCTGATGGGACCTTGACTTCACCTTGATTCTTACATATATTAAACAGAACCATAAGAAATTGCCAGTTTTGTGGGTTAAAAGTGGTAAAATAGGGGCCGGCCCAGTGGTGCAGCAGTTAGGGCGCACGTTCCACTTCTCGGCAGCCCGGGGTTCACTGATTTAGATCCTGGGTGTGGACATGGCACTGCTTGGTAAGCCATACTGTGGCATCCTACGTGTAAAGTAGAGGAAGATGGGCATGGATGTTAGCTCAGGGTCAGTCTTCCTCAGCAAAAAGAGGAGGACTGGCAGAAGTTGGCTCAGGGCTAATCTTCCTCAAAAAAAAAAAAGTGGTCAAATAAAAGCAGTTTCATATGGTTAAACCTAAATATTACATTAATTTTCACTTAGTGATACTATTTTTATTACTTATATTACTAAATTCCTCAGATATTCTGCTTCTTTTCTTATCCAGTTTTCCCCAGATAAAGGCTTGGCTTTTTTTAATCATCTATTGTTTATAAGGTCACTATGTATAGATAAGAGACGAGGAGATTTATTTCTTAGTTTCTTCCTTCTTGGACAGAGTCTGGATGATCTTTTCCTTCTTGGCCTGTAGCTGCTCCTCGTAGCACAGGTAGCCTCAGCATGGTCGTACCAGAGCCTCTTGTGGACTCTGTTTGCCTTCAGCCTGGAGATGTGTTCATGAGAGTCTTGATTTGAACATTCACTCATCTCTAGGTATGTGCCATGTTACACATAATGTTAGTCTTCTTGGATTCAATGTGTCTTCTGAGAAGTCCTTGCAGAAATCTTGTCTTTCTCGTCTATGTCATCTTCATCCATTTGTATATTGGCAGTAAACAGTTTGCTTGTCTGTGTCCACATAGCTGCCCTACAGTGGTCTCAAGTGCTATTCTGGCCTTGTTCTAGGAGTGGACAGTCACAAGCTTAGTTTTTATCAGTTCCTTTTTTATCAGGTTCAATATTTGCAGATAGGAGTTGTTCTTGGTGAATATTCTCGTTTTCTTTGGGGATCTAACTATACCTTTTTCTTCCACAGCACAGGACTCCCTGGAGGTGAACCTCTTTCTAAAGCTTGAGTACCTAATCTCTGGGAACGACTGTTTCATGTCTCACACATGCCACTCCTATCATTCTCATAGGACTAAACTCAGGCACTCTTTCCCGAGCTGGTTTTAACATCCTTATAAAGTGCTTTACTGAATACAGAGAAAGAAGGAAGACTATTTTCCTGAATAATAGCATCTCTCAGAGTGTGATAGTTAATTTTATGTATCAACTTGGCTGGACCACTGTGCACAGATATGTAGTCATACATTATTCTGGATTTATGGGAGAATGTTTTTGGATGAGATTAACTTTTAAATTGGTGGACTTTAGGTAAAGCAGCTTGCTCTCCATAATGTGGATGGGCCTCATCCAATCAGTTGAAGGCCTGAATAGAACAAAAGATGGACCTCCTCTGAGAAAGAGGGAATTCTACAGCAGGTGGCCTTGACACTTAAACTGCAACAAACTGGCTCCTTCCTGAGTCTTTAGCTTGATGGCCTTTTGACTTGAACTGTAGTGTTGGCTCTTCTCTGGGTCTCCAGCTTGCTGGCCTGCCCCACAGATTTTGGACTTGTCAGCCTCCATAATTGTGTGATCCTTAAAACAATCACCAATTCCTTAAAATAGGTCTCTTTGTGTGTTTATACACATCCTATTTGTTCTTTCCTCTGGAGAACCCCAATACACAGGGAACGGAAACTAATGGTTACTTAGTGTAGAATGTGTCTCAGGCCTTCTATACATATTAACTCAGAATCCTCAGACAACTCTAGGAGGTACTGAGATTCAAAGAAATTAAGGAACTTGCCTCAAAATATGTAGTAAATGATAGACCCTGGTTTGAATGAAGATTTTTATCATTCCAAAGTGTCTTCAACTATAGAGCTTGCAAGAAAACAATGCATTTGAATAGTGAATACTTCCTGCTTTTCTACAGTAACCTAATAATGTAATGAAGCCATAAATGTTTCTTTTATTAAGGACAATATCATTATCTCCTTTTCTTATTTCCCTGTTGGACAACTATCTTTTTTGACTAGCATCCATTCTTCTCCCTAGTAAAACCTGATTTCTTTGAGGATTTACCTCTTTCCCCACTATATATAATCATGTTGAGAAGGAATTTCAGGCCCACGCCTCTAACAATGAAACTTTGCAAGGCCAGACCATTCCTCTCCCACTCCCTGGAGCTGCTAGTGGGTGAGCTTCTGATCTAAGCTCTGCTAATTGGAAAATTTCTCCCAAGACTTTGAAGTCTGAGCAAGTGGGACAGGGACAGGGAGAACAGCCAGGGGTCTTTCGTGGCAGCAACAGCTGTTCTGGCTTTAGGGTAGTTTCCTCTTGAGTCTTCATTCCTTGTATTCCAGAGCTCCCTTGGTTTCTTTCCCATGCCAAGTCTGGTCCCCTAACTTTCTGTCTTCTCTGTAATTCTCCAATGTCCTCCCAAAAGCTCCCTTTTTTAGAGTTAGCCAGAGTCAGTGTCTGCTGCTTTCAGCCGAGGAACATGAATGATGAGGAATCTCAGGACATAGATCCCCAGGGAAGTTTGAGATATCAGGTATGGAGGCCTTTGATGAAGGAGCTAAGTAAGTTATCACCTGTGGTTATTTGGAAAAACAAATCTCAATAAAAGATAAAGTTTGGGGGCTTGGAAGAGTTTCTACTATGGAACCCTATAAAAAGTGCAAGGAATTCAAGGACAGCAGGGTAGGGAGGCTCCTGATGGCATGGGATGAATGATAACAAAGGAATTATAGACTCAAAATGTTAAAGTATCAGTTTTAAGAAATGGATATAACCTCAGCGACTTTGTATGAATATGCGTAAATAATCCCTTATATCTTGTACATATTGGATTGAGATAGCCAAGAATCAAGCTCAGTGTTTAACCACCAGTTGAATTCAGAGTTGTATCAGTCAGGAGATGCTGTGTTATGCTATGGTAACAAAACAACCCCACAATCTCAGCAGCTTAAAACAATAAGGGTTTATTTCTCACTTATACTACATATTCATTGCAGGTTGGCTGGCACTTATGCCCTGCTTCACCCTCACTCCAGGACCCAGTATTACGCAGCAGCCACTATCTGGACTGTTGCTGGTGACTGTGGCAGAGGGAAGGAAAGAAAGTGTGGCAAATTGTGACTTGGCTCTTAAAGCTTCCAAAGGGAAATGAGAGACATCACTTCTGCTCATATACATTTGGCAAAAGCAAGTCATATGGACTTTCATAACTTCAAGGGGGCAAAGAAGTACAATTTTGCCCAGTATGAGAACTGGAAATAATTGGTGGACAGCACTAATGAATACTATTAGAACTTTGCTAGATTTCTTACCTGAAAGTTAGAACATCCATTAGGAAAAAGTGAGCTAGAGGCATCAGGGTAATTTGAACCTCCAAACCCCTCTAGATCCCTCGTGAGTCTTTCTTGTCAGAAAAGTGACTCTTCTCTGCCTGTTTTCTGAAAAACTATTTCCTTTCATGCTTGTAGATGCCTCTATACTTTTATCTGAGAGAGTTCTCATTGAGAAAGTAGTCAACAATCTTCCTCAAGCCCCATATCTTTTCATCCATAGACCAGTAATTAGAAGTATGCCCTGGCACATCCCAGAGTCTAAAATCAATCTTGGAAAGTGAAATTTTACACAACAAAAGAATGGTAGGCAGAAACAGGCCAATGAATATTCATCTAAAGTGGGAAATATATGTGGGAATGGATTTTGCAGACACTTGACTAAGGGAGAAGGCAGCATGATTTTAGTTTTACTGACTTTGTCAATGTGGTTCACGTATCAGCAATTGTAAATGAAATAGACTAGCTGCGTTAATTCTAAGTTTTCTTTTTTGTCTTGGTTAATACACAGACACAAACACACTCTTAAAAATGCATTCAATAGTCAAAGAAAGTTGGATGTTAGAATTATCGTATTTTAGAAATTATAGTAATAACCAAATCTAGAGGGTCTAGATGATAGTCTCTCCAACAAACACCTGAAATATATATTGAATGAAGCATAAGTATATTTAAAAGATCTTTTTTTAAACATCTGTTTAAAATAGCTGTTCTCTCTAGGCCAGAAATGCTGGTATGAAATACTGCATTGGAAACGAGCAGCACCATGGGGGTGGCAGAGATGAGGCAAGACCATAATAGGCAGTGGAACTGGCACGATCATCAGACTAGTCTGTCTGGAAGAGTCATCTGGCTATGCCTACTTGATTATGAATGATTTTCCTCGGAAAAAATTGAGAGTGGAGCAACCACGTAAAATAAAACAAAACAAAGCTCCAGGTCTAGTAAATGGAGGTCTTACCTAAGCCATGAAAGGAAAAAGTCATGATCAGATCCCTTAGCCAATTCCCTAATTGTTTACACTATCACATCCCCTTGAATGAAGGGAAGACCAGACAACCTTGATGTCAGATCCTGCTGTAACACTAAAGGTGCATTTGGGAGATGTCAAGATATCCCCACAGAAGGGAAAATCAACTTGCTGTGCTTTTGACCCTGTATGGCTAAGGAAGAGATCTAACACTTGGCATGCCTTGGAAGAAGCATATACCCACTTTGTGTATCCTGCTTTGGCCATTTACCAGGTAACCTGAAAAGCTGCCAGCTTTGGCTGAGGCCCACAGCAAGAGGAGATGCCCTAGGGAAAAAGTGTAAAATTCTATGGAGCTGTTCCTAACCTATGCTCATGGCTGGAACAGAGCTGAGAGTGAAAGGAGGGAATGAATGGGTTATAAAGAGTGTAAGGCAGTATAAGCAATAACATGTGCATGTAGTTTTTCCAGAAACATTGGCAGAAGTCTCCTGATATTGGAAGCACATGTTTTCTAATTTGGGAATTCATAAAAATAGTGACCTTAATTCCTGAAATTTCCCTGATGAATGGAGAATTAGAGCCATGTGTCTACTCTACAAAATAGAAATATCCGTTAAAAGCCCAGGCTGAATATCCTTGTGTGAACTCTTTGGTCATCCCACAGTTGCATGAAACTTTCACATAGAAATTGAGGTCACAGAATTGTTTTTGCTTGGCATCTAGTCTCATTCCAGCTACTAAATTTTGTTACTAAATGTGAATTTTCAGGAACAGAAATTCCTTTGTCTTGGGGTATAATCTCCACATCAGGTTAGACAGCAGTGTGGGCCCATATACATGCCTTTAGCTTAATGTTTCACTATTCTTGACTGTCTATTTTACTTATTGCTTTAGGTATATTTGAGATTCTACTAAGCTTATTTGTATTTTTCTTATATCATTGTCAATTTAGGGGTTTTTAAAAGTACTATTTATTGAGTCATATAATAGAACTTTGATTCATTAGGCATCTGCTTTCATATCTTTTTTTGTCTTAATGTTTTTTTAATTGAATTATTCCTTTTATAATTTGAAAAGTTATTTATGGTATCCTAGTACCTTGCTAATCATGTAATATATTTTTCTTATTAAATATGCATTACACTCACATTAAAAGAGAAATATTAAAGATCTTTTTGTCTCAATGTATAGTGGTGCTATTATTTTCATATTTACCATGAATGATAACATGGAATTTTATCAAGTTCTATGACAAAAATACTTCTGGGGAAAAATGATAGTATTTCTAAAACATATTATTTCATGCAAAGTTAATCTGGGCTTTTTGTTTTGTTTTACCTTTAAGGGACAATGATTATATGTATTTGAGGGAGTAACTGTCAGTTGTTGATGTGTGAGTGCTTTGTGAACATGCTTCACTTGGATTCTCTCCTCTATGTTTCACTTAACTTCTTGGAATTCTTCTGTTCACTATGAGAAGAATGAATTTCTAAGAGCTGTTTTGAGAAGGGCAATGAATGAGTGTGGAATGAATCAAAGGTAGTGTGACATGCTTGGCATATAAGTTTATAAAAACAAAATTTTCATTCTAGACAAATGAGCAGGTTTACCATGTGAAATGGATAGCAAGTAGCATACTGTCAGCAGCAAAGGTTTATTGCAACATATAAAATACCATGGAAGTCACAAGAGGAAAGGATTTACAGAATTAAAGTAAATATATATCTAGATAGAATAAAAAAACAATTGCTAAAAGGAGGGGCATAAATATGATTTTAGCTGTGGGCTTGTCATATCTGGCCTTTATTATGTTGAGGTTCACTCTCTCTATGCCCACTTTGTTGAGAGTTTTTATCATAAACGGATGCTGAATTTTGTCAAATGTTTTTCCTGCATCTATTGAAATGATCATATGATTTTTATCCTTCATTTTGTTAATGTGGTGTATCATATTAACTGATATGTGTATGTTGAACCAGCCTTGCATCCCTGGAATAAATCCCACTTGATTATGGTGTATGATCCTTTTAACGTATTGTTGAATGTGTAGAAAGTATTGTTAAATGTAGTGTTAGAACTAGTAAACAAATTCAGTAATGTTGCAGGATACAAAATCAATACACAAAAATCTGTTGCATTTCTATACATTAATAACTATAATAATTAGTTATAACTAATAACTAATAAGAGAAATTAAGAAAACAATCCCATTTATAATCATATCAAAGAGAATAAAATAACTAGGAATAAATTTAACCAAGGAATTGAAAGATCTGTATGCTGAAAACTACAAAACATTAAGGAAAGAAATTGAAGACACAAATATGGAAAGATATTCTATGCTCATGGATTGGAAGAATTAATATTGTTAAAATGTCCATACTACCCAAAGCAATCTACAGATTCAATGCAATCCCTATCAAAATCCCAATGGCATTTTTCACAGAAATAGAACAACAATCCTAAATTAGTATGGAACCACAAAAGACCCCAAATAGCCAAAGCAATCTTGAGAAAGAACAAAGCTGGAGGCTTCACACTACCTGATTTCAAACTCTATTACAAAGCTATCATAATCAAAACAGTATGGTATTGACATAAAAACAGACACATAGATCAGTGGAACAGAATAGAGAGCCCAGAAATAAACCCATGCATATATGGTCAATTAATATATGACAAAGGAGCCAAGAATATACAATGGGAAAGGGACAGTCTCTTCAATAAATTGTGCTGGGGAAACTGGATGGCCATATGCAAAATAATGAAACTAGACCACTGTCTGACATCATATACAGAAATTAACTCAAAATGGATTAAAGACCTGAGTGTAAGGCCTGAATCCATAAAACTCCTAGAAGAAAACATAGGTAGTAAGCTCCTTGACATTGTTCTTGGTGATGATTTTGTGAACCTGACACCAAAGTAAAAGCAACAAAAGCAAAAATAAACAAGTGGGACTAGATCAAACTAAAAAGTGTCTTCACAGTAAAGGAAACCATCAATGAAATGAACAGGTAACCTAATGAATGGGAGAAAATATTTGCAAATCATGTATCTGATAAGGGGTTAACATCCAAAATAAAGAAGTCATACAACTCAGTAGCAAAAAACCCAAACAATTCAATTAAAAAATGGGCAGAAGATCTGAATAGAGATTTTTCCAAAGAAGACATACAGATGGGCAACAGGTACATGAAAAGATGCTCAGGATCAATTATCAGGGGACTGCAAATCAAAACCACAGGGAGATACCACCTCACACCTGTTAGAATAGCTAGTATCCAAAAGACAAGAAATAAAAAGTGTTGGCGAGGATGTGGAGAAAAGGGAACCCTTGTTCACTGTTGTGGGAATGTAAATTGGTGCAGCCACTATGGAAAACAGTATGGAGCCTCCTCAAAAAATTAAAAGTAGAATTACCATATGATTCAGCAATTCCACTTCTGGATATTTATCTAAAGAGAGTAAGAACACTAATTCAAGAAGATATATGCACCCTCATGTTCATTGCATGGCTACTTACAAAAGCCAAGATACGGAAACAACGTAAGTGCCCATCTATGGATAAATGGATAAAGAAATTGTGGGATATACATACAATGGAATAGTGTTAAACCATAAAAAAGAAAGGAATCTTGCCATTTGTGACAACGTGGATGGACCTCAAGGTCATTATGCTAAGGGAAATAAGTCAGAGATAGACAAATACCACATGATCTCTTTTACATGTGAATCTAAAGAAACCCCCCAAAAATCCAAGTTCATAATTACAGAGAACAGATTGGTGGTTGCCAGAGGTGGGGCACGGGGAGTGGGAGAAATGAGTGAAGGGTGTCAAAAGGTTAAAAGAGGGACATGAAGCTTCAAATCCTGAGGGTGGAAGAGGGAGGGACAGAAGCCTTCAGTATGGACTGGCTTCAGATCAGAGAGTCCAAGACAATCAACTTTATTTGATCAAGCTCTTGCTAGCACTTGTTAGCATTTCTTGTGTCATTTTTTGTGGAAAGTGTTTGTCTCCTCAAATCTGAGTCACATTATAAGTTCTCTTCCTTTTACTACCTTAGCTTCAGTATTTGCAGGATCTGGGAATGGGGAAGGGGTACTGCATGGATGAAGGGAAAATCATTATCTATCATGTATTCATTCATTCATTCAATCAATACTTATGGAGCATTTTTCTCATTCCAAGTGCTATGCCTGTTGTTAGATAGACAGTAGTGAACAAGTCACTCTCATCCCCGCCTTCCTGGATCTTAGAGTTTGGGAAGGAAAACAGACAAGTAGTACTTTACAATAATATAAGCAAAGTCAATGTTCCAAAATACAAATACTGAATTGCTTCCTAACAATGAGATCTATCCTAGGGGTGCAGGGCCATTGGGAGGAAGTGAAAACATATTAAGGCTTGATGACAGAGGTTGATTTAGGCAGGTAAAGTATAAAAGGTGAGGAGTTGTCAAGGGGAGTGGAATGATGAGAGCCAATGAGAGCGTTCTAAGGAGAGGAAACAACACTTGTAAGACAGGAGACCAAAAGTGTGAGTTTAAAGACAAGAAGAGCAGTATTACTGGCACAGAGCATTTGAGAGAACAAGTAGCAGGAGCTAAGTCTGGATAGGAAAGGAGGACCACATCCAGAAGGGCCTTGAAATCCAAGGCCAAAATGTTTGCACCATATTTAAAGGCTGCGGGAGACCAGTGTAGGATTCATGTGGGGTATTGTGGCAGAAATGAGATTGAATTGAGGTCAGAAAGAATGCTCTGGCTGTGGTGTGCGGAGCAAGACTGCAGAACAATTAGACCAATCCTCAATTCACTTAATTTAAAGGCAGAGCTCACCTGGGACGATTGTAATCTCCTAGAGAACCTCATAAATTTTGCTAAGTTTGGCGTGGCAGGGCTGAGGGTGAGGGTGGGTTGTGAGAAATTGGGAGGCAGCAAAACTCAGTGCCTCAAAGGGCTTCAGGAAGTACAATGCACAAGGCTCAGAGCAGCACAAGACTCCAGCGCTTCCTCCCCAGTTACATCAGGCCAGTGGTTCTCAATCAGATGCATATTAGAATTCCCTGGGGACCTTTGCGAAAATATTGATGCCTGAGGCCTATCCTGGGAACTAATGACTCATAATCTTTAAACTCTATGAAAGCTCTGGATGAGATTCTAATAGAGGAAGGACTGAGAACTACCATACTAGGCTAATCGTAGAGTAAGCAAGCAAGTGGGAGGAGAGGAGATAGAATGTCAATGACGTTTTCATTAGGGTAGTCATCTTAACTGAAAAAGGACGAGTCTGAAAATATTGGGCCTGCTACATTGATTTGCAGAAGAAAGAAACCTTTTGGCCCAGCATGAAACTCCATAGCTACTCTGATTGTCTATCCTTAATATAATAGCCTGTTTTATCTTTTATTACTATGGCTGTCTCAGCTTTCTTGTGATTAGCATTTGCCTGGTACATTTTTGTTATCCTTTTACTTTCACCTTCTTTCTTATATTCAGCATTAGCTGCATTTCATTTTTATTTTTGCTGTTAATCCAATCTTACCATGTTCGTTTAACCAATGATTTCCATGTAAGTTCCTTTATGTTTATTTTGATTGTTATGTTTAGACCTAATTCCACCATCTTACTTATTTTTAAAAATTCTTTGTCCTGTTCTCTCTCTGCATCTTTTCTTCAGCATTCTTATCTTTTTATTTTTGACTGATTAACTTTTGTTTCTTTATTATTTTTCTAGAACCATCTTTTTTTCCCTCAAAATTACCTCGGCATTTCCCCCACCCCCCATAACCACTAATCGAATCTCTGTCTCTATGTGATTTTTTGTTGTTCTTTTTGTGTTCTACTTATGAGTGAGATCATACAGTATTTGATTTTCTGTCTCTGACTTATTGCCCTTAGCATAATACCCTCAAAGTCCATCCATGTTGTCACAAATGGCCAGATTTCATCAATTTTTATGGCTGAGTTGTATTCTCTTGTGTATGTATACCACATCTTCTTTATCCATTCATCCCTTTATGGGTACTTAGGTTGCTTCCAAGTCTTGGGTATTGTGAATGAACATAGGGGTGCGTTTATGTTTACGCATTTGTGTTCTCATGTTCATTGGATACTCAGCAGTGGAACAGCTGGATCATATGGTAGTTCTGTTCTTAATTTTTTGAGGAATCTCCATACTGTTTTCCATAGAGGCTGCACCAGTTTGACTCCCACCAGCAGTTTATGAGAGTTCCCTTCTTTCCATATCCTCTCCAACACTTGTTTCCTGTCTTGTTAATTATAGACATACTGATGGGAGTGAGGTGATATCTCATGGTAGTTTTGATTTGCATCTCCCTGATAGCTAATGATGTTCAGCATCTTTTCCTGTGCCTGTTGGCCATCTGTATATCTTCTTTGGAGAAATGTCTGTTCAGATCATTTGCCCATCTTTGAATTGGGTTGTTACTTTTATCGTTGTTGAGATGTATGAGTTCTTTATGTATTTTTGGATATTAATCTCTTGTTATACATATTGTTTGTAAATAGCTTCTCCCAATCGTTAGGTTGTCTTTTCATTTTGTTGACGGTTTCCTTTGCTGTGCAGAAGCTTTTTAGTTTAATTTAGTCCCATTTGTTTACTTTTTCTATTGTTTCCCTTGCCTGGGCAGACATGGTGCTTGAAAGTATGTTGCTAAGACTGATGTTGAAGAGCGTACTGCCTCTGTTTTCTTCTAGAAGTTTCATGGTTTCAGGTCTTAAATTCAAGTCTTTAATCCATTTTGAGTTAATTTTTGTGTATGGTATAAGATAATAGTCTACTTTCATTCTTTTACATGTGGCTGTCTAGTTTTCCCAGCACCATTTATTGAAGAGACTTTCCTTTCTCCTTTGTATGTTCATGGCTCTCTTGTCGAAAATTGACTGTCTGTAGATGTGTGAGTTTATTTATGGGCTCTTGATTCTGTTCCTGTGATCTGTGTGTCTTGACATTTTTGCATTTTGTTTTTATTCTTTTAGTGGTTATACTCAAAACTTTACTATGCATACTTAACAAAATCTAAATTGCACAATATTTTCTTAAATTAATTTTGAAGGCATGAAATGTAGCATGTATGGAATAGTGCAAAAATTATTGGTACAATTTAATAAACAGTTGTAAAGCAAATACCCGTGTACAACTCAGATTAAAAACCATGAGCAGCACCCCCAGAAACTTCTTGTCCATTTCATCCCAATCATAAATTCGTCCCCCTTATTTAGAAGGAATACTTATTTATCTTTTCAAATCCTGAATCTGTTTCACTTTTGCTTTCCTCTTTTAATGGTTCTCCACATAAACAAAAGATAGACATTTTCATTGTCTCTTTCACACCCATCATCTTCACTTTTGCTTTAATCCCTCTTTTTGTCTATCTATCCTGTGTTCTGGATTATTTCTTCTAATTTCTCTTTTAGTTCACCAGTTGGTTATTTCTTCCATTGTATCAAGTCAATGCCAGCTATGTCCATTGCTTTTTTTATATATGAAGAAAAAGTTTATTCTCTCTTCCTCTCTCTCCTTCCTCCAAAACCATAGTGAAGTAAATAACGTTAAGAGTTTGGTGTGTATCGTTTCATACCTTTTTCTGTGCCATGCAAATATATATAGATACACGGGGTCCCTTTTTTTTTTTTTTTTAAATAAAGACTCTTTTTAAAGCAGTGTTAGGTTTACAATAAAATTGAGATGAAGGTACAGAGATATTCCGTATACTCCCTGCCCACACACATGCATAACCTCTCTCATTATCAACATCATTGTTATGTTATATGTATAATCATATGTACATTTTTTACCAAGGACGAACCTATATTGACACACCATAATCACCTGAAGTCTATAAGTTTACCTTAGGGTTCACTCTTGGTGTGGTACATTGTATGGATTTGGACAAATGTGTAATGACATATATTGATCATTATTATATTATACAGAGTATTTTCACTGCCCTAAAAATCCTCTGTCCTCTGCCAACTCTTCTCCCCCTAAACATTCCCCCTGGCCACTACCCCTAGCAACCATTGATCTTTTTACTGTGTCCATAGTTCTGTCTTTTCCAGAATGTTATATAGTTGAAATCGTACAGTATGGAGCCCTTTCATTTTGGCTCTTTCAGTTACTAATATACATTTAAAGTTCCTCCATGTCTTTTCATAGCTTGATAGCTCATTTCTTTTTGTTTAATTTATTTTATTGAGGTCATAATAGTTTATAACATTGTGAAATTTCAGTTGCACATTATTATTTATCAGTCACCATATATATATGCACATTTACCCCATGCCCACCCCCAACCCTCATTTCTTTTTAGTGCTGAATAGTACTCCATTGTCTGGATGTGCCACAGTCTATTTATCCATTCACCTGATAAAGGACTTCTTGGTTGCTTTTAAGTTTTGGCAATTATGGATAAAACTGCTATAAACATCCATGTGCAGTTTTTTGTGTGGACATAAGTTTTCAGCTCCTTTGGGTAAATACCAAGGAGTGTGATTGCTGAATTGTATGGTAAACATATGTTTAGTTTTGTAAGAAACTATCAAGCTATCTTTGAAAGTGGCTGTACCATTTTGCATTCCCACCAGCAATGTATGAGAGTTCTGTTGCTCCATATCCTCTCCAGCATTTGGTGTTGTCAGTGTTCCAGATTTTGGCCATTCTAATAGGTGCATAGTAATATCTCATTGTTGTTTTAATTTACATTTCCTGATGACATATGATGTGGAGAATCTTTCCGTATGCTTATTTGCCATCTTTGTTGCTTTTCAAAGTTTCTCTTCTTTTATTTTTTACTCTTAAATGTTCTATTTGGTTCTTTCTCACATCTGCTGTGTCACTTTTTGTGATTTCTTGTTTCCCATAGATATTTGTAAGCTTGTAAGTTATTTCCTTAAACATATTTCCAAAAACAGCAAGTGTAGTTGTTTTAAAATCTGTAATGGATTTTTCCAATATCTCAAGACTTTGTGTATCTGTTTGTTTTTCTGTCTTGTTTCTGCAACCCTGGAATGGTGCCTAACACCTGAAAGAATGCCTCCTTAGGGTAGCTGCATGATAAATGTTTATTGAATGAGCAAACTAATGGCCATTTCTTGCCTTTGGATCTTGTTTTCTTTCTAGCCCACTTAGTTATGTTTTACTATTATGTACTGGTTATAGCTTTTGCAGTTTTGGTGATCTAATGCTTTCTTTACCACTCCAGTGGGAAACTTTCTTCCAAAAATTAGCCTGTGAATTCCCCACTGTCTTTTAAGGTATTCAATGCTTAAAAAGTGTTGTTTTATTTATAATCTACTGAACAGTTTTTGTTATTTCAGTAAGGATGTTATATGAATAACCTAGCAAATCATTTTCAGAAGTTAGAATTAATCAATATCTTAACCCCTCCCCCCAAATATAAAAACCTTAGAACACTTTAACTCTATTCTTCCCTACACTTATATGCTAATTTTGTTCAGAATTTTAGTCCTGTCCTTTCTTTAGCTTCATAAATTCAACGTTACTATTTCTAAATTATATAGTGAGTAGTTGCTTTGATTTACACACATGCACACACAGTTATCACTATTATTTTCTCATCATTTCTTCTTGCATTTCAGACTATGCTTCTGGGTTAATTTTCCTTCTTCCTAGAAGTTCCTGTAGGGTAGATTTCTTGATAATAAAGCTTCTCAGTTTTGGTTAATCTAGGCATGTCTTTATTTTACATATTCTTGAAAGACAGTTTGCTGGACATATAAGTCTAGATTGAAAGTTTTGTCTCAACAATTTGAAGAGATTACCCACTCTTTCTGACTTCCATTACTGCTGTTGCCGTCATTGCAACTGTCATTCCTTTGTATGTGATCTCATGTTTCAGGATTGTTGTTGTTATTTTTTTAATTTGGCCTACTTGGAATATACTGTAATCCCTGAATCTGTGGAGATTCATGCCTTTATTAGATCTCAAGAATTACAGCCATTATGTCTTTAAATTTTGCCTCTCCTCCTTTCTATCTGTTCTCTTATTCTGGAACTCTGTTTAGGTCTATATTAACCTTCTTTTTCAGTCCTCTATATCTCTTTCATATTTCTGATATCCTTGTCTCTTTGTGATGCATTCTATGTAATTTCTCAAGATATATCATCATTAATTCTCTTTTCAGATGTGTTTACTTTTAACTATTGATTGAGTTTTTTATTTCAACAGTTACATTTTCCTTTTTAGATTTTCACTTTCCCCTCAAATAAATGGGTTCATAGCTTTTACTTGGTTATCTTTGTGATAGAATCCTTTTTTTCTTTAGGCATTTCATACATATTTGCTCAAAATTCTTTATAAGTCTATACAGGAAGTCTTGGGGGTCTAAGTCTGTTGTTTATTGTTTTTGATGACTTTAATAATGTTAACTTTGCTGGGTTTTTTGTAATCTTTCACTGTGATCTAATTACCTTATCTTACTTTGTGACATTCCAGAGGGTCTAAATTAGGCAACAATTCTAGCAGAGAGGATTCATTTGTGCTTCTGCAGATAACCAAGGCGTTCCAATAGCCGAGGACGGTTTTAGTTCACTTTAAGGATCTTGGATCAGCTGAGAGTTAAGGCTCGATTCAATACCTCAGTACTGGCCTAAGACTCAGTATCCTAATAGTGGTACTGCTACCAGTGTCTGCCCTGAGATTCTCAGGGCAACCCAACCCTTCTTGGCTGCCTACCACTCCCAGTCCCAGCTCTGGCCACAGATAACTCTGCCCACCACAACTCCTCCTCCCAGAAAGACACGAAGAGAACTTCCAAAACTTTTATGAGACTCACAATGCCTAAAACACTCTGTCCTATCCACAGCTTGCAATTCTGTAAGGGGAAGTTTCCATAAAAAACTTATTCCATAAGAGCGCTAGAAACAAAAATTTTAAAGTCAATAATTAGACTTGATTCTGTAGGCAGAGAAGTATCTGCGTTGCTGGCTGTCAACATCCTTCTCTGTAGGGACATTGGGATAAAACTACTCTGAAAAGTCACTTTATTCATTAAGAAACTCAACACATTTTGGGAGTGCCTACTAAGTACCAGACACTGTGCCTGTTAGACACTCAATAAACACCAGACAATTTAACAATACTTTATAAATAACATTACACTTTTCTATTTTCCAATCTTTCCAGTTCTCTTATTGCTATTTCTAAATTTTCCACCTTGGATCATGGTTTTACTCTATATTCCTGTCTGATCAAATAAAAAATATAGGAAATGTAAAAGCAGTCCTTAGGAAGGAAGGGGAGAGATTATTGTGTAAAAATACATTCCAATTTCTAAATAAACAAATGGACAAAATGGAGCAAAATCTGAAATTATTAACAAATGGTTTCAGAAGTTAATTTGAAAGTTTAGCTTTCAGATAGATCCCTGGCAACCTATTTAATTCATAATGTAGCAGATTACTCATGTGCTCATTCATTCAATAAATGATTACCAAGTGCCTGTTATTTGCTGTGCACTATAATAGGGGCTGGAGAAACAATAGTAATCAAAGTAAAATAGTTCCCATCTTGCGTAGCTTACAGGTTAGTCAGAGGTACAAACTACTCAAGCACTAGCAACAAAAATGCAACCAGCCATGAAAACAATGAGGAAGTACAGTGATATATGGAAGCACACAAAACATGGAGAGATTAGCCTGACAAAGGAGAAGGGACAGTGAGAGGTGTGGCAAAAAAGATGTGCAAACACCAGTAGGCAATAAAAAATATATTACCTTAGTGACACAAAGAGAAGTTAGGAGTGATGGGATAGAAAAGAATGTAGGACCACTTTGGGGAGAGATGATGAAAGGTGAGTCAGGAAAGATAAACTAAGGCCAGGAAATTGAAAGCAATGTTGAAGCTTTTTGATTTATCCTAAGAGCTATGGAGAGTCCTTGAAGGATTTTATGCTTGGAAGTAACTTCACTAGTTTTGCATTTTGCAAAGATTCTTTGGCTAGAGTGTGCAAGATGAAATGGAATAGTGGGAGTAGGGGAGTCTGGGAAACCAGGTGAGGTATTTTCAGTAATTCAGGTGAGAGATGATTTTGCCTTTATAAGATTAATGAGGATGAGTATGGCAGGGAAATGGCTGGATTCAACAACAACTTAAAGGTACTGCATGTATGGGAGTGAGAGCGTTAAGGAGAAGGACGGTTCAAGAGATAACTCCCTAGATTTGGCTTAATCAGCTCTCTCTAGGGGAAAAATGTTTGCAGCTGTGAAACTGGATTTTAGGTCTCACAGTTCTTGCTGCCAACCAAGCTTCCATAAGACACTTATGTGGAGAAGGTTTCCTTCTGTTTCTTGTTTCTGACTCAGTGAAGGAAGAGGATCCTTTATTTGCTCATCCCCAGTTAAAGACGGAATGCTATTCCAATGTGGGCGTTAAATAGAAGCAAAAAAATCAAGTCGTCAATCTGACTTGATGGAGGTGAAGGAAGGACAAAGGAAGGGCTGTGGGTTGCTGTTACCCAGGAGTTGGGAAAGTAGGGATCCTGGCTTGAGCCAAAGTCAGGGCCAGTCCTGTCCAGCTTATCTAGTGGGTCTCCTAGGCTGATAGGATGCAACTACCAGAAGCCTAGAAGCCTCCTAGAAAAGATGACATCTAATACAGTCTTAAATGTTACAGAAAAAAAGGTGAATTGGCGTACAGCAGAATGTTTGTAGTGTAAAGGTTAAAAGTACGGGCTCTAGAGCTATAGCGTTATGGTTCATAGCAAGGGTTCAAATTACAACTTCACCACCATATGGACCAGTTTCCTTATTTGTACAAAAGATAACTTCCTTACTTACTTAATAAGGTTGTTGTGAGGATTAAGTGAATTAACAAAGCACCTTCATCACTACACATGATGACTCAATAAATAATAGCTATAATCATTATTACTTTAGCTCAGCTCTTCGTGAACTTCAGGCTTGAGCCTTGAAGTGGAGACAGAGGTGGCAAGGGGGCAAGAAAATAATAATGAAATAATGGTTTTGCCTAAAATCTCACTAATGTATTAGGGCACAAGGATCAACAAAAAAGGAGTATATGTGGTGCTGTCAGACATGTCATGTGCCCATGGGGACAGGTTGAATCTGGGAGGTGGTGGCTCACCCTGGACACCAGAGGTGGGCTCCACACTAATCTCAGGCAGTGGGCCTCCCTGAAGGACGCCAGGTCCTGAAAATGTAGGTCTAATTCCTAGATAATATTCCCTTAGTATTTTAAATAAACTTCTACCATTTGTCATATGATATTAGTCTTAGGCATATGACTGATTAAAAAAATAAATGTGACATTTTCAAATAGTAAATAAGGTGATGGGGGCAGTCTGAACAAAGTTCTCAGTTGTGTTTTCTGCTAACGTACGTGAAGTACATGCCGCTCACTCAGTAGGAAAGACTACTGGCAGACTGACAAAATGAATCATTGTTGAAATGTGTTCAAATAGAATTAGAGAGCAGAACAGGGATAGACTCTAACAGGAAATAAGCCCCATGGGTCATTCTGAGTTATAACTTTTTCAGTGTGTCTGTATGACTTTAACTTTATTTGAATAATACTAGGATGTACCGTATTGAGCAAGGGGAATACTTTTCTGTAACATACGGGAAAGTTTTCTTTTATCACTCAGGTTTTATCATCTGGTTTTTCAGTTTTTATGCAAGTTTTTTTCCTTTTACACTAGAATAATTTTGGTCAATGTTTTTTCAAGATATGACTAACTTTTATTTTGTTGTCTTTAGAAAAAGTTAAAGAGTCACAATGTCTTTCTTTTATTAAAATGCAACCTATACTGCACAAAATTTAAAATTCATTCTTGGTTTTCATCTGAAACCTGATGAGATAAGCCAAGTTGATACTTTCCAGTCTTCAGCTTCCAAAATACTTTTTGCAATCCCTTTTTCACTCTACATGCAGAGAAGTATTTTTTAAAATACTTTTTAAAACTCAAATACAAGCCTGTAATTTTCCTACTTAAGACTCTTCAGTGGCATCCATTGACCTAAAATGTACCAGCCTGCCTCAATCTGACATACACTTACCACTCCAGCTTCAGCACTCAGTCTGATTCCTCTTTGCCTCTGTGCCTGATTACTCTAGCCACACAAGACTTACTTCTGTTCTTCAGAGTACAATCTTCCTTCTCGATCAGATATTGAAAACCCAAATACAAACAGAAGCAGATTAATGTAAAGTGAAACAGGTCCATGTAAGACAGTAGGGAGTGGTGGTATCTGTGGCAAATTGGAGTGCACATACTCTCATGAAAGCCACAGCTCCTTGGTTCAGCTGATTGCTGCTTTATCTTAGACCCTCTCATTTTTCAAGAAATCTGGAAATCTGATTTTTTTTTTCCTGGAATCTCAAATTTCTTAAATGTTGGCAACTAAGTTTTTTAAACACTCTGAAAATCAATGTCATGTTCTACTTACTATTTTTATTCCTGTAGACAGCCAGATTGCTAACTCTTAAAGACTCTAGTCCTTCTTTTCATTACCCCCCTTTCCTTAGGCCTTAGCCTCTCATCGCCTCAGAAGATTTCCTCCATAATTAAATTCCCTTGCTCTACAGCTCTCATAGCAGCCCTCACAGTTCCTTTTGTAACATTCATCATACATTTTTTTTGAGTCATCATCCTCATTAGACTCTTATGAATTCCATGAAGTTAGAGACCATGTACATCTTTTTTATTGTATCTAGAACAATGGTTAGGATGTAAAAGGCCACTCAATAAATATTTGTGAATTTAATTGAAATGGATTATAATATTGTCTTCATTATATTAATGTTAAGTATATAGGATAGATATTATCCTACATCCCCATTTTATACATTGAGAAATTATAACACTATGGACTTAAAATGACCTTTTTGAGGTCTTTCATCCCTTAGCAATAAATCCAGCTTCTAACTCAGAGATTGTGGCTCTTCCCACTGGGCTAACCTTCTTTTCTTAGTAATCCTTAAATTTTCATAATATTGCAAGTCTGAAAGCTTTGACCACTATAAACTGTTTAAAACTAATTATGAATATATGATTTAATATTTGTTGTATAGATGACGAGAGTAGGTCAAAAAGAAATGTAGAGAAGCAACAACAAATATCATTGCTAAAAGACATAAAGAATGTGGTTAATTTTTTCTAGATTCAATACTTTCACCTACAGTTAACATTTGACTAGGTTATGGTAATTATTAATTGTCTGACCCATCCATACATTATTCTGAATCTCTCTTCTTCATCACAAGAGATAGGAATAAATCTTGATCACCTAAAAAGCCTGTTTTTTATTTATCCCTATACTGGTTATGTTGACATCTATGAATATGCTGGAGAGATGGAGAAGGAAATGAGAATAGTAAAACAAAATATAGGAAGTAGAAGAAACGAAACAAGTTCTAGAGCTGTTAATGTAACTGAATTATAAGAAAACAAGAGGCAATAATTGGTTATTTTCTGGGTCTATTTTAAAATTATGATCAGAAGGGGCCAAGATTTCAAGAGGGCAATTGTTGCTATGCTCCAAGACCATAAAAAGTCTTTATATTCTTTGAATCAATAGTGCTACTTCTAGTACTCTTTCCTAAGGAAATAAATATAGCCAAAATATGTAAATCGTTTTATAAGTTATGGCATATCCCAGCAATAGAATATCACAAAGCTATGGATGATATATTTGAAAATATTCAATGATGTAAGTAAATTGTCATTACATAGGGTTAAGTAAGGGAAAAAAGATCCAAATCTTTATATAAAATATAATCCCAATGCTTAAAATAAGTGATCCAAAATTTATTATGTTTGGGCAGTAAAATTATAGGTAATTTTTATTTTATTTAAAAATTTTTCTACACTTTACATATTTCTATATTTAGTTGTGACCTTTTGTAGATGCTAAATAAAGAAGAAAATCAAATTATGAAAAACAGCCTTTAAGGCAAGTGTTAAACGCCTAAATAAAACATGTGAGAAAGAAAGGCAATAGCCCCCTTAACTCTGAACTTCTTTTACTTTGTGTAAATTCTTGTCTCTCCCTTTTTGGGGTTTTAAAAAATATGTAGCATTAAAATATATCAACTGTAGCATATAAGTCTCGACAGTAGGCCAAATAATGGCCCCTAAAGGTAGCACATCATAATTCCCTAAACTTGTAAATATGCTACCTTATATGGCAAAACGGACTTCACAGATGTGATTAAGTTAAGGTTCCTGAGACAGGGAGATTATCCTGGATTATTTGGATGGGCCCAATATAATCACAAGGGTTCTTAGAAGAGGGAGGCAGGAAGATCATGGTAGTAGAAGGAGATGAGAGAGGAGAGAGAGAGAGATTTGAAGATGCTATAGTATTGGCCTTGAAAATGGAAGAAGGACCATAAGCTAAGGAATGCAAGCAGCATCTAGAAACTATAAAACATAAGGAATTGGGTTCTTCCCTAGAGTCTCCTGAGGGACTGAATCCTTGCTGACTTTTAGACTCCTTGATTTTAGGATTTATGATCTCAAAATGTAAGATAATAAATTGTATTGTTTCAAGCTATTAAATTTGTGGTAATTTATTACAGCACCAATAAGAAACTAGGAGAATCCCAGAAGTTATTTTCCAGTAAGAGAGTAGAGTTATTGATTAAGACTAGACTTTTAAAACATTTTATTATAGAAATTTTCAATCATACACAAAACTTTCAATCATATAGAAACAATAGTTTAGTGAATCCCTGAGTACCCATCATCTAGCTCCAACAGTTAACAAGATTTAAAAAAATCTTTCATCTGTTCCCCACCTTTATTTTCTTTTTGCTGTAGTACAGTATTTTATAGCTAATCACAGACATTTTGTCATTTTACCTATAAATATTTCAGAATTTATCTTTAACGATAAAGACCTTTTTAAACTTAATACCATGTGACTATCACATCTAATAAAATTAATTATAATTCAATATATAATATAATTATAATAACATCTAATGCCCAGTTCATATTCATGTTTCCCAGACTGTTCTTCAAATGTACTTTTACAGTTGGTTTCTTAGAATACTGATCCAAACAAAGCCCACACGTTATATTTGACTTTGTCTCTTAGTTGTTTTTATTCTATGACAGTGTCTTTCACCCTTCTCCAAACCTCTACATTTTTCTTCTATTGAGTTTTGAAGAAAATGGATATTTGTCCTATAGAATAGACTACATTCTGGGGTTGGGTGATTGCTGTTTAAATTTCTCCTCTTTTCTCCATATTTCCTATAAACTGGTAGTTAGACCTAGGGGCTTGACTAAATTGACTAGATCCATGTCGTATTCAACTCAGGCTGCCATAACAAAACACCATAGGCTGATTGACTTCAACAATAGACATTTATTTTCTCACAGTTCAGGAGGGTGGGAAATCCAAGAAGAGGTGCTGGAAAGATAGGTTTAATTCTGATTCTTCTTCTCTTGGCTTGAATGTGGCTATAATCTCACTGTCTGCTCACATGACCTCTTTGTGGGCACATAGGGAGAGAGGGAGAGCAAGCTCTCTGGTGTTTCTTCTTAAAAGGGCACTAATGCTATCATGAGGGCTCCACCCTCATGACCGTGTCTAACGCAAGTTCCTTCCAAAGGATCCATCTCCAGAGATCATCACATTGGGGTTTAGGCCTCCAACATATGAATTTTGGTGGGAGACACAGTTTAGTCCACAGCAATTCAATTCACTGGCTTTGTTTATTGGCAACAGTATTGCACAGGTGAAACTGTCTGCTACGTATTTCATCACACCATGGGAATATGTCTAGTTGACTTGCATTTAGTGAGGCTAAGTTCAGATGATATCCCACTTGATCTGTCCAATTTTCCATGAGCATTTTTGTCTGTTGATAACATCTATTGTTTTATTGGGAGACATTTAAGTTGAATAAGTTAAGGATGCAGCAATAAGAGAATAAAAATAAGAGTGTACAATTATCAAACCAGTAGAGAGGGAAAAATGAAATGATGAGAAAACTCTTGGTAATTACCTCCCCCCCAAAAAAAGGTGAGAAGGAAGAAGAAATAAAAAGAACAGAACAGGTGATACAAGTAGAAATCACGAAATAAGATGGTAGATTTAAATTAAAATCAATTATTTATTATATTAAGTATACATGAACTAAATGTGCCAATTAAAAGACAGTGATTATCAGAGTGCTTAAAAAGTCTGTCTATATGCTGTCTATATGCTATATGTCTATCTATATGCTATATGCCTCTAAAAGAGATGTATATAAAACATAAGTACACAGAAATTTTGGAAAGGTTGAAAAATAACCCATAAATAGTAGCCAAAAGAAAGCTGGTATAACTATAATTATATCATACAAAATAGGCCTTAATAAAAAATATACAGCAATTAAAATGACTAGAATTATACACAACAATATGCATGAATCATATAGAAATAACGTTGAGCTAAAGGAGCAAGACACAAAAGAATGCATACAGTGTGATTCTATCTTTATTATGCTAAAAATATCCAGAAAAACTAAACTATGTTTTTATATGCATTTTTACATTTACATTATATTTTACCTATGTAGGTTTTAAAAATATAAAGAAAAGCAAAGAAGAGTATGCCATAAATATCAAAACTGTGGTTACATCTGGTATAAAGGGGGTATATTGGAGAAGGGACAAAACTGAGGGGAAGAGAGCAGGGATGATTGCTACCAAGGGCCTGGCAATGTTTTATTTTCTGCCTTGGATGTTGGTTGTATGGGTATTAACTTTTGATTATTTTTGTATTCTGCTGTGTTCATTTTCTAATGCTGCTTTAACAAATTACCAGAAGTGTAGTGACTTAAAACAACACGAATTTATTTTCATATAGCTTCTATGGGTTAGAAATCCAACATACGTCTCACTAAGCAAAAATCAAGGAGTCAACAGGGCTATGTTAGTTTTTGGAGGCCTTAGGGGAGGATTTGTTTCCTTCCCTTTTCCAGCTTCCAGAGGCCACTGGCATTCCTTGGGAGAAGAAGGAGGCATTGGTGGCAGAAGTGCAGTATTTTAAAAGCTGAAATATTGAAATATGAGTGGTAACTAACCTGGTAGGTCCAAGAAAGCTGAATCATAAACTAGCAGTGAGGAAATCCAAGAAGAAACCTTTTATTAACTGTAGATTCCCAAAGGCTCAGAAATTATTGGCACCAGGTACCTGTGAAAGTGAGAGTGAAGGTGAGGGTAAAAACAGGATGGCTGTTTGACACTCTGTTAAAGAAGCAGTCAGACTTCCTCCTTCCCTTTCTGCAGCTGAATATTGACAGGAGGCTAGAGACTTACATAGAGAGGATAGAATGAGGGTCTGTGTACTAGAGGACAACAGCTACAGTGGAAGCCATGAGTACCTCCCCAGAGTCAGAGGCTTGTGTGAATGTTACATACTGAATATTGTGACACTCAGTTTTCTCTTGTACAAAATGGGGACAATGAAACTCATTTCATAGGTCTGTTTGGAGGATAATGAATTAAAATGTTTGGCACTGTGCCTGAAACACATATAAATGCCCCCAAAAGATGATTTTTTAAAAAAATAATCAGTATTGCCAGGCATTGAGAGAGAATCAAGAGTTAGTTGGATCTTTTCCGTTTGCCAGGTCTTGACTCATCCATATCTGCAGTGAGTTGAAGATGAACCTAAGGAAATACACTAAAATTGAAGAACAAGTAGAATAGGAAATGTGGGGTCGTGCATAGTAGGCATAATGAGTTGTCTACTCTTTTTTGCAAATCATATAAGGACTTGTGTGAGTTGACAGTATCTGTGTCTTTATGGATATTGAATAGATAACATGATTTGGGGTTACTTTAGGTACCTAAAAATAATAAACTAATTGGGGAATTCAGATTCCAAATAGATTTCTTGCTAGAATAGTTTACTGAGTACATATTATTACAAATAGTACTTTAAATTATAAATTTAAAAAAATAATGAAACAACCTTACAGAGAGTTTTGGAAATAAAGAAAGGGAGAAAAATCATCTCCAAAAATCCATAAATTGAGCACAACCATGACTAACATTTGGAATCTCTTCCTTAAATTTCCCCAGTCATCAACCTCTAGATAATCTTTGTTTACTTATTTGTAATCATAATAAGCATACAATTTTATATTCTACTTTTAAAAAATTTAATTAATGCAAGCATTTTTTACATTGCTACAGAGTCATTTAAACTCTGTAATATTAGATTCAGTCTAATATTTATAAAAGTTACTTTATTTTTAGAAATTGAAGTTGTATTCAACTTTGTAGTACACATCATGATGTGATGAACAACTTTGTCCATATATTTTTCTATTGTTTGGAGTTGTTTCCTTAGGATAGATCACAGACTTTGTTTTTGGATATTAGACAATGTATTATATAATAAGATACTTCAAATTACAAATGACTCTATTAGGTGGCAAGGAAACTATTAAGTTAATTTCCAGCTGAAGTTAAACAGTAAAAAATGGTAAATTATTGAAAATAACATTTCTCATAAATTGACATCAAGGAAACTGAAAAGTCCAAAAACCCGCTTGAGAGTCCTTTTAAAGTTTTCTTAGTAATTTTTAGAAAGATTAAAATCTGTCAACTTTAGATAAAGTTCATAAAAGAATAGAGTTTACCTGGTTTTACATTATTAAAAAACAAACAAATGAATAAAAAGCATACACAGAGTTCTAGGATTTTATTCAAGTTGTTAAAATTGGTATAAACTTTGATAACATTGGAAATTCTGAAATGGTGAGGTTTATGGTCTGCTTTTTCTGCTCTATTCTTGATTATTAATGAGACATATAACTAATGGAATTTCTCCTGTAACTGTAAATGAGAACCATTTCAATTTGTTGTCAACTCTGTAATACTCATCCACTTCATGTATCATCTTTGTGGAAAAAATCCCCCAAATTATTAACATATTCAAATCGCATTCCATGTAGACTGAGTAATGACTACAAGACAGATTACATCAAATTTTGGTATTTTTATATAGAAATGAGAAAAGACTTCAAATCAGGAAACTAATTATGAGGTTTAGGTAGTTTATTTAGTTTAAGATTATTATTTAATTCAGTCTTCTGGATGCCTCGCATCTAGGAACTTATAGTCTTCCTATTGGGCAGACTAGGCTCGAACACATTAAACAATTGGAGGAAAATATAATTACATGAAATCAAATGTTAAAACATTCTTAAAGGTTAGTAATTAACTTTTTTTTTTCAAGGAGACTTTATTTCAAAAAGTGTATTGAACACTCACCACGTGTTGATAAAAGTCCAATTGAACAGATCATGAATAAAGTCAAGTCGCTGTCGACAGTGAACTTGGTCCTCAGGACTCAGAAGATCAGGAGCTGATTTTTCCTTTCTCCTTGCCACTCTATATGGTTTACTTATCTCTATCATAGTGCTTTTCTTACTATATTGAAATTAATATTTGTTGAAATTAATATTATACAAGTGCTGTGAATAGAGTGCTATAGGCTAAGGGGAGGGTATGGTTAATTCTTACTGAGGAAGAAAATCAAGTCATATAGGAAGTGATATTTTCAGTGCGCCTGATGAATCAGAACATATAGAGAGAGAAGTGAAAAAGGAAAACAAACTTCTAGGCCAAATGAAATGAATAATCAAAGGTACCTTGTTGTGAAAGAGCATGGCATATTCAGGGGAGGATGCATTCACAGTTCCTGAGAATGATTTCTGCTTTTTATCCTGGGGTAGGAGCATAGGGGTGGGGTCATATGAAGCTCAAGATGTCTATGAGGGCCAGTTGGGAATTCAAACGCCGGTGAATGCCAGTTTTGTTTTGAAGACAACAGAGATTCAATGGAGGATTAGAATCAGAAAGTTATCAGATATGGCAGTGTGGACATTGGACAAGAATGAGAAAATTGTGTTTAGCCGAAGACCAACTACAGGCTATTCCTGTTATGCTGGTGAGACATCATGAGAAGGCTAAAGCAGTGCAGTGGGCAAGAAGAAAGTCCAGCACAGGAAGTCTTTACAAGATAGAAACAGCAGGATTTTCTTCCTTGTTTCTTGCTTGTTGGAAGAATAGAGTGAGGTAGAGATTGTTTTTAGAGGCCTAAATCTTGAGTGAGCAAAGAAGACTGGAAATGGAATTTAGAATCATTTATTAAAATGAGAGTTGATGTGGCATGATGACTGAGAATGTGAGACAGGACTGGGGACAAGGAAGAACCTAATAAATTAGAACGAGTCCATAGACAAAGAGGAAACACTACTGTAATTTTTCAAAAAGTGCCTTCACATTACATTTCAGAATTTAATAAACGTTGACTGTATTTTTAAATGACCAACTATTCTGGCATGTTCATATGCCAAATATTAGCCATTCTCAGATGATGTGCTAAAACCCATGTTTCCTCTAAACCAGATGTTCTAAAACAACCTTGTGACAAAGATGGGAAAATTCTTCTTTATGAGTGCAAATGAAAATGGATACATTTTAAGAGAAAGTTTGTGCTAAGTAACTAGTCACAAATGTTTTCTTAGTGCATGGCTTGTTTAACTTTCCCGACTGTTAGTACCAGCACTTCGTAGTTTCTTGGCTCTGCGCCTGGGTTATTAGAAGTGAAAACATGTTTTGAGTGAGCTGACTATTTTTAAGATGACTTTGAAACAGACTCTCTGCATTAAATTACTCTAACTGCTACACCTTACTGTATATAAACACGATATAGTATTTATGGGTGATTTCCACTAAGCAGATATCTTATGTCATTATGATTAGAATAAAAGTAGTTTGTGAAAATTCTTGACTTATTCTTTTGAAAATTTAATGTCTTAAATGGAAGCGGAAAGAGAAACTCTTTCTCTGAGTTTAATTATGACAAGGAAGAACTAGTTGATAAATATATGAATAACGCGAAACTTGGGAGAATATGTCTATGGAATTTTGAAGTTCATAATCAAGAGAGAATTGAAAAATGATGATAAACAAACATTTCTTTCTCTTTCTTTATTTCTTGTCTCTCTCCCACCCTCCTCCCTCCCTCCCTCTCTCTCTCTTTCTTTCTTATTAGTGACTTTCAGAATAATAAGAATTGGGCAGAGGCAGGTCTACTAATTAAGGATGGACAATTAAAATTAACAAATCACAGAAAGAAAATAGAACTACTTCACGACTGGTTCACTGTTATCTTCTCCTAAGAGAATGATATTTAAACTGACGCGCTGACGTGTTAATTGGTGATTGTAAAGAGAAAACTGAAACTTGAGGCAGGGCATTAAGAGAAGCAATGCCAGTATAAAACAACGGAAAAAATGTAGGATCTGGTGTTAAACCAGGATTTGAATTTATGCCTTACCAGATGTGTGACTAGGCAAGCTATTTGATCTGTTAAAGCTGAGTATCTAAAGTTTCATTTTCTTCTTCTTTAAGGTGGAAATGATACATACTGCAGGATTAATAAAGTAAGATCAAGTGAAGTAATATGTAAAGCTTATTGAACAGTGCTTGAATTTTCTCTTTCCTTTTCTAACCCATAGCTAATGATTTTAGACTGTGTTCAAACTACGGGTCCAGTTGAATTACAGCCTGCTTGCTGAAACTACTTTGAGATGAGGCCATAAACTCTCTTTTGGTAGTCTTTGAAAAATTATGTAGGGCAGAAGTCTAGAGAAGAAGTTGTTCTAATGCTTTTAAAAAGAAGAAAAGGATAGAGCTTGGGGATTTATAATTAGTAAACTTCACATCAATCCTTGGGAAAATTTTCTAGAATACATTATTAAATGCATAGCTGAGGAAAACTTAAGTAAGGTAGTTTCCAGTGAGAATCCAGCATGAGTTCCAAAAGAACAAGTCACGCTAAACAAATTAGTTTTATCTCTGCTGGGGTTACTAGGTTGATAGATGAGGGGAATGCTGACATCATGTGAGTCCAACAGCCTAAGGCATTTGATAAAGTGACAGCAGTAAACTGCTCACAACCAATGATTATTGAAAGAGGTGGCTTCACCCCAATCTGATCACCCATTCTTCACTTCTTTATGGATGTGTTTTAGAGGTAAGTCTAAGCCACTACATCCATCCTTATAATAGTTTCATCTTGCTGATTTGAGATCCGTTCTTCTAGCTCGCTAAGTTCATTTGAAGTTTTATTAGCTTTAATTTCCAGCTTTGTGCCACCTACATATTCAATAAGTAGGAATCCTCTTTTAATGGAACGCAAGGACCCAGGTGATCACTTCTGGCTTATGAATCTATTTGATGGACAAGGTACTAATTGTCTTTCTTCATAGAAAGAATGTAGCTTGTTTCTTGCAAGCTATGTGACTTTGGACAAATTACCAACTTCACCAAACTCAATTTCATCATCTGTAAAATAGGAATAATAATATTACCTTAGGGTTCTTTTGGGTGGGAATAATTTTGATTGATATAATATATGCATAGTAGGTATTTTATAGAAACTTAATAGACAGGGTGGTTATTATTCAACAGGATATAAAGGTAGAGAAAAGTAACTCCATATGTATTAGGATATGAAATCAGAATACTGAGAAATTATTATATCAGTTAATATTTTGGCTCTGTTAACTATTCAAAATATTAATAGAAACCTAGGAAAATAAAAAAATCTTTGACTTGGCATCTATCCCTAAACTAATTCTAAAGAGAATTACCTTCTACAAAGCAAATCATAAAAATGCCCATTACAGTCTTCCATTCCAGGTTCCAGGGAAATTCCTTTATGGTCATGACTTAATTTTTTAATTTAATTTAATTTAATTTTTTTTTTTAAAGATTGGCACCTGAGCTAACAACTCTTGCCAATCTTCTTCTTTTTTTTTTTTTTCCTAATTTTTCTCCCCTAATCCCCCTAGTACATAGTTGTATATTTTCGTTGTGAGTCCTTCTAGTTGTGGCATATGGGACTCCACCTCAGGGTGGCCTGACGAGTGGTGCCATGTCCGTGCCCAGGATCCGAACCAGCGAAACCCTGGGCCACCGATGTGGAGCGTGGGAACTTAAGCACTTAGCCACGGGGCCGGACCCCAAATTTTTAATATAAAATCTCTTTTCTATAAAGGGAATATAGAGGTTCCATCCATTGCTAATCAATTGCCAAAACTATATTGTTTCCTGGAGTATCTGGGGAAATGAAGCATACCATACATCATTATCATTCATGTCAATGACCTTAATTATTAACACTCTATATAATTGTTATGGTTTTCATTAATTTCCTTGTGCTTAGAATCAAGACTTTTAGTTGAGGTCTTGTGAACTTTTAAATAAACATACATACATGAAAATTAATATTTAAAGCTACGTTTGGATTCAAAGGCAAATGTTGTGTTCACTTCAACCTAAGAGGGAAAAAGAAAAGTCAAAATGTATGTTTATAAGTCATAGATTTTACCTTCAACAATTAATTTTCACATTTATCAAAATGATATATTGAAGTAGTGATTGATATAAATACAAATATGTTTGGACATAAAGAAACATATTATAGATTGTTATGTCAGATCATAATGAGGTGCATTCGTTTTGCACCATTTCTCTGAATTCTTTGTGTATTAGAGAACACTTAATCATCCAAACAAGGTTTTCTTTTGGCTTGGTTCACTCAGTTCTACAGCTTCCGTTTTCATCATCCTGTCTATTCGAGAAGGCGTTTCAGGAAGAAGTGCTTGCCCTGAGGCCAAGGAGGTTGTGTGGGCTCAAGTACCTGCTTGTTCACTCTTGGTGAAAACACCTTGCTTCTGAAGGAGTTTATAATTAGTAACAGTTTGAAAGATCTCATTCTAAATGGGGAGAAACCATTTAGGGATTAGGTTGGCTATGTGTAAGAAACAAGGAGGTGATGAAAGAAATTTGGTGCCAAGCTCTGTTACAGGCACCAAATATGATATTCCATATATATAAGAAATTTTCTCTTATTTTTGGTCCTTCCTTTTCCAGTGATGAAAGTGACCCATCCCTTTGGAATGAAAAGTTTCTGGAGAGGGATTGGCTTATGGGAAAAGCAGGTTTGATGTGTGAGATCACATCCTGTACCCAGTAAAGGTGGATTTTACCCTAGCACGACTTTATTACATACCAAACCAATAATTTCACATGAAACCAATATACCTTGCCCTTTGTGGGATCCTTGGCCCTTTCTATCTGTATTCAAGGATGGATATAATATGATCCTGTGAAAATTAACTTCCATAAATTGCCATTGGCTTAAAAACCCAAGAGGATGTTTCTAGTAAAATCTAAATCCTAGGTCATTATGTTAGGTCAGTAGTTCTCAACTGGGGACAATTTTACCTCCCAGAGGATATTTGCCAATTCCTAGAGACATTTGATAATAATTATACTTTTTGTTGTTATGAGGATTAAATGAGATAAAATGTGAAAAATGCTAACACATAGCAGGTAATCAAAATGTTATTCATCTTCTGTTCACATACTTGTAAGCACTGGTTTTGCATTTCATCTGCACCATACTGTGTGAAATTGATCAAATTAATTACTTTGAATGAGTCCGTTTCCTCTCTAGTACACATCGCATGATTATTATGAGGATTAAATGAGATTATATTTATAAAAATCACAGTGTAAATGAAGGAGACTATAATATCACAAGTCATTATAATTGATTATTTGTAATAGAGGAGATGAAGAAAGGTAAGGAGGGTGAAGATATACCTTAGAGAAAGAATCAACAGGGTTTGCTGATAGATTGGTTATAGACAGAATTGGGAATGGAGAAATCCATGATGACTCCTAGAGTTTTTGATGTGAACAACTGTGTAGATTGTGATTTCATCTACTGAGATAAGGCAGCTTTGGGGTCCAGGTGGAGAACCAAGTTTCTTTTCATGTTTTTAACATTATAAATTTGAAATGTTGGTAAGATCTACAAGTTGAGATGTAGATCTCAGGGAAGAAGTTGGATGTGCAAGTCTGGAGCTTAGCGGAGAAGTCTTCACTGGAAAGATAGAGATGGGAGTTGACAACACGTCTGTAGTGGTTACACCAAGGGAACTTTGAGATAAGCTATGGAGAATACAGAAAGGGAAGACATCAGGGAGAGTGAGAAATCTGGAGAAGTCTACCATTTAGGGGTTTAGTAAGAGTGGAGGAATCAGCAAAAGAGACTGAGAAGGAGAAGCCAATGAGTTAAGGAAAAAATCAAGAGGGTGTAAGTTTCCAAGAAGGAAGGAGTGATTATCTGTGTCAAACTCTCATGAGAGACTGAGTAATGTGAACACCAAATCCATTGAATTTGGCAGTATCCAGACACTGGTGTCCTTAACAAAAGCGATGCCAGTGGATTTCTGGGGGTAGAATCCAGACAGAAGTGGGCTGATAAATGAACGGGAAGCAAGGAACTGGAAGCAATACAAGTAAACGTCTTTTATTTTTTTTAAATACACACTAATAAGGAAGAGATTATCCCTCTTTTTGAGGAAAATTAGCCCTGAGCTAACTACTTCCAATCCTCCTCTTTTTGCTGAGGAAGACTGGCCCTGAGCTAACATCTGTCCCCATCTTCCTCTACTTTATACGTGGCACGCCTACCATAGCATGGCTTTTGCCTAGTGGTGCCATGTCCACACCTGGGATCTGAACCGGCGAACCCCGGGCGGGTGAGAAGCAGAATGTGTGAACTTAACCGCTGCGCCACCAGGCTGGCCCCCAAGATTATCTTTTATCTTTTAAAAATTTCTGCAATGAGGAAGAGCTCTCCAGGAGCTAGGTATGAGGTAAGATCTAATTCAGAATGTAAGTGATGGGAGGATTTTGTTGTTGCTTTAGGTTAGGAATTCTAAAACATAATTGCCTCTTGGTAGAAATGAAACAGCTGGAGGGAAAGGGACTAACTGAAGGAGCAAGAGCCTGAGCAGATGTGAGTTCTCAGATCCAGGATACCAATGAGAGATTAGCTTTTGAGAGGGAGATGGATGAATCCTCCTTTGTAACAGAAAGGAAAAAGGAAAAGATGGGGCAGAAGCAGGAGGGCTTACAGGTTAAGAGGGGAAGATCAGGGAGTGCGTGTCTGATCACTTAGGTATGGGTTTTTCTTCATCCACCTTGCATGGCACTTTGGGCTTTTTTAAATTAAAAACTTTTTTTTTTAAGTCTTTATTTTTTTAGAGCAGTTTTAGATTTGCAACAAAATTGAGAGGAAGTTACAGAGATTTCCCTTATATTCCCTGCCCACAGACATGCATAGCCTCCTCTGTTAGCAACATCATTCACCAGAATGGTACCTTTTTTTTTTTTTTTTATCAAGGATGAACCTACATTGATGTATAATCACTCAATGTCTGTTGTTTACCTTAGGATTCACTCTTGGTGTTGTATATTCTATGGGTTTGGACAAATGTGTAATAACATATATCTATCATTATAGTATCATGCAGAATATTTTCACTACTCTAAAAACCCCCTGTGCCTGTTCATCTCCTCCACCCCGCAATTTCCCTACTGCGAACCCTGGCAACCACTGATCTTTTTACTGTGTACTTAGCTTTGCCTTTTCCACAATATCATATAATTGGAATCATACAGTATGTAGCCTTTTCAGATTGACTTCTTTCACTTACTAATATGCATTTAAGGTTCTTCTATATCTTTTCATGGCTTGATAGCTTATTTAATTTTAGTGTTAAATACCATTCCATCATCTGGATGTACCACAGTTTTATTTATCCATTCACCCATTGAAGGACATCTGGTTGCTTCCAAGTTTTGGCAATTTCATGGATGATGTTGTTGGTCTTTTGTCTAAAAGGGCATCACCATACCCAAGGTCATCTGGGTTTTCTCCTATGCTATCTTCTAGGAGGTTTATAGTTTTTGTGTTTTATATTTAGATATGATCAATTTTGAGTAATTTTTGTGAATGATGTGAGGTCTGTGTCTAGATTCATTTTTTTGAATGTGGGTGTCCAGTTGTTCCAGCACCATTTGTTGAAGAAACTGTCTTTGCTCCATTGTATTACCTTTGCTCCTTTGTCAAAGATCAGTTAACTCTAATTATGTGCATCTATTCTGGGTTGTGTATCCTGTTCTATTTGTCTATTTGTCTGTTCTTTTGCCAATACCACACTGTCTTGATTTTACTGCAGCTTTATAGTAAGTCTTGAAGTCAGGTAGTGTCAGTTCTCCAACTTTGTTCTTCAATACTGTGTTGGCTATTCTGTGTCTTTTGCCTCTTCATTTAAACTGTAGAATCAGTTTAATAGCCAAAAGACAGCTCACTGGAATTTTTATTTGGATTGGATTGAAGCTATCGACCAGGTTGGGAAGAACTGACATCTTGACAATATTGAATATTGAGTCTTCCTATCCATAAACATGGAATACCTCTCCATTTATTGAGTTCTTCTCTGATTTCATTTATGAGGATTTTGTGGTTTCCCCTCATATAGACCTTGTACATATTTTGTTAGATTTATACCTAAGTATTTCATTTTTTGGGGGTGCTAATGCAAATAGTATTGTGTTTTTAATTTCAAATTACACTTCTTCATTATTGGTATATAGGAAAGCAATTGACTTTTGTAAGCTATACCCTGAAACCTTGCTATAATTGCCTATTAGTTCCAGGGATTTTTTTGTTGTTGTTGATTCTGCTGATTTTCTACATAGATGATTATGTCATGTGCAAACAAAGCCAGTTTTATGTCTTCCTTCCCAATCTGTATACCGTTTATTTCCTTTTCTTGCCTTATTGCATTAGCAAGGACTTCTAGTATGATGTTGAAAAGGAGTGGTGAGAGGAGACACTCATATCATGATTTTAGTGGGAAAGCTTTGAGTTTCTCACCATAAAGTGTGAAGTTAGCTGTAGGATTTTTGTAAATATTCTTTTTCAAGTTGAGAATGTTCTCCTCTATTCCTAGTTTACTGAGGTATTTTGTGTTTTTAACCATAGGAAAATATACTTTATTATTATTACTTTTCATTTCCTTGCTTCATTTGTCTCTGTTCTCTTCTTCTAGAATGTCTCCTCTTCTAGATGAATTTGGCCTCTTAGGTTTATCCTGTCTATTTCTTAACTTTTCTACTTTTCTTCATTATTTTCTCTACATTCTGAAATATTTTCTTATCTTCCAGATTAATAATTTGGCTTTCAAGCATATTAGCTCTCTTAATTTGCCTTCTGCTTAGTTCTTTAGTCCATATTTCAGTATCTAAGATTTATTTCTTTTTCTTTCATTGCTCCTTTATTATAACACTGTTCTTGTTTCACAAATGCAATATTCTCTCTAATTTCTCTGAGTACAACAATTAAACATTCGACATTTTTTCTTTTATTCTTTACATTATCTTTTTCGTTTTTGGACAGTTCTGTGTATCTTGATCTTTCTCTTAGCTTTGTTTGTTTACTTCAAATGTCTGATGATCCTAAAAAATGACTTATCAGATTTACAAATAAAAGTCTATATGATTTAATACAGGTAGCCAGCTAGGATTCCTTTCAATTGTGTTGCACTATTTAAATAAAAAACTTCTTTTCAAACATAAGTCAGGCTGTAGGTTCTCGGTAAGTAATCAAGTTTTATAGACGGAGAGGTTTCCCTTTATGGTGTGTAGCTATCTTAGTCTAATCCTGACAAATTCTTACCAGGATCCCCTCAGTCTCTCTCTTTTTCTCTCTACCTCTGATTATTATAGGCAGAATTGGCAGGATGTTGTTGCATATTTTGAGGAAGAGGGAACTATCAAGTCAAACTCAAATTCTGGCATGAGCAATGGTCTCATTTTCATACTGTTTGTTGTAGAAATGAAAAAAGATGAGATAATTTCTTCCTTCACTGGTGTTTTTCAAGAGATAAAGGTAAAACGTCCTAATATAATTATTATAATTATCACTATATATTCTTATAACCTTTTTTGTTTAATTCTTTTTTACCTAAAAGGGAGAAGAATTTTGTAATGCTTGATTTTTCTATCTTTCTTTAAATATATAGTTTAAACATATAGCTTATTTATATAGTTTCACCTATTTCCCTTACCCAGACTAAACTGTCAGACATTGCTAAGTCTGTATTTGTGTGAGGGGTTTGTTTCATCTATTTCCAGTAAATCTACTTGTCACTTAGTCTAAAATGTACTAAAGGCATTGATAAGAACAGCAAAACCATATTAGACATGTGGATTTAATTATTAGATCTGCCACTACCCAACTGAAGGGACATTACATTACATTTTTCTATAGAACATGCCTGTTATTTTGAATTGGATATGACCTTTTCTGCTAATAAATCCTTGTGTTACATTATAGTAAGTTTCTGCTATATTCCCTTTCTAATTCTCTCCTATCTGGTTCAATGACATATCCCAAAGAAAATCTTACCTAATATCTCTTTTAACTGTTGTTTCTATTTAGAAAATGTTTCTTCTTATCTGGGGATTATTAGAATGAGATAAAATTTCAAAAATTAACGAAATGATGATCAAAAGTGTTACTGTGCTGGTGCTTCTTGCAAATATTCTTAGTTCTTTTTATAGAATGGGACCCCTTCTTGTAGAATATGTTGTTCTATAGGAAACATTTTCATGCCTTTCTTCAGACATTCTATTAATTAATAAACATGTTCTTGAGCATCAGTCTAGCACCTTGTTAGATAATTTACATAATTTTTAAAGTGAATTTTCTGCTTTAATATAACCTGAAATACATGGAATGTAAATCGGGCATCACTATTTTACAGCTGTGAAAACAGTCAGGAGTTACCCAGAGAGAAACTGATATTGTCAGAAACAGAACGGGGTAAGTTCCCTGTGTCCAAGCAACGTTGGTCTGGAACAGAGAGCCAGAGAGACCAGGGCTAAGTTTTCACCCCATTGTTCACTGTGTGATCTTGAACGGCTCACTTAACCTCTCTGAACTTAAACTATATTTTCTGTAAGGCAAAGATCGTAAAACCTATCTTGGACATTAATTGTGTTTTAGCAGTAAAGCACTAGCCTGGTAGGTTCATGGTAAACTCAGAATAAATAGTAACTACCACAACTAATACTACTGTTACTACTACTACTATTAATCCTCCTCCTACTTCTATTTATTGGTAGTTTGGGATGCTTTGGTTATAATGTGTACCAGTGGACTTTTGATGTTGATGATGACCATAAGTGTATTTTTGGATGTTACTTATCCATGACAAAGACTTGTCATTTTGTCTTCTTACTAATTGAAGTGATAAACTTTGGGCAAAAATCTAAATTAACCTGTCCTTATAGCTAAAAACCATCTTAAAAGTGGTGATTCTGGGTTTGTACGTCCCTATTCCCTGCAATTACTTCTACACACTCTAATGATATGTGATATGGTACAAAGCATGGGTCTTTATTCCTTTAAACGAGGCTTCGGTTCAAATGCTTCCAATAGGAGAGCACTGAAAAACTAATGCTGTTTGTCATTATCTTTTTAATTAATGAATGAATTAATTATTGCAGTAGTATTGGCTTCAACATTATATAAATTCAAGATGTACATAATAATATTTCAATTTCTGTGTAGATTACTTCATGTTAACCACCCAAATACTAATTACAATCCATCATGACACACATGTGCCTAATCACCCCTTTTGCCCTCCTCCCTGCCCCCTTCCCCTCTGGTAACCACCAATCCAATCTCTATCTCTACGTGATTGTTTGTTTTTGTTTTTATCTTCTACTTATGAGTGAGATCATACAGTATTTGACTTTCTCCCCTTGACTTTTTTCCCTTAGCATAATACCCTCAAGGTCCATCCATGTTGTCACAAATGTCCGGATTTCATCATTTGTTGTGGCTGAGAGGTGTTCCATTGTGTATATATGCCACATCTTTATCCATTCGTCACTTGGTGGGCACCTTGGTTGCTTCCAAGTCTTGGCTATTGTGAATAATCCTGCAGTGAACATAGGGGTCCATGTATCTTTATGCTTTTGTGTTATCATGTTCTTTGGATAAATACCCAGCAGAGGGATAGCTGAATCATATGGTAGATCTATTCTTAATATTTTGAAGAATCTCTATACTGCTTTCCATAGTGGCTGCACCAGTTTGACTCCCACCAGCAGTGTATGAGGGTTCCCTTCTCCCCACATCCTCTCCAACACTTGTTGTTTCCTGTCTTGTTAATTATAGACATTCTGACAAGAGTGAGGTGATGTCTCATTGTAGTTTTGATTTACATTTCCCTGATAGTTGATGATGTTGAACATCTTTTTATGTGCCTGTTGGATGCTGTATCTTGTCAAATGCTTTCTCTGCATCTATTGAGATGATCATGTGATTTTTATTCTTTGTTTTGATAATGTGGTGTATCACGTTGATTGATTTGCAGATGTTGAACCATGCCCATATCCCTTAATAAATCCCACTTGACCATGGTGTATGATCTTTCTTTTGTGTGTGTGTTGTCCTTGTCTGGTTTGGGTATCAGTGTGACATTGACTTTGTAGAATGAGTCAGGAAGCTTCCCTTCTTCAATTTTTTGGAGGAGTTTGAGGATAGATATTAAATTTTCTTTGAATGTTTGGTGGAATTCACCAGGGAAGCCATCTGGGGTTGGACTTTTATTTTTGGGGAGGTTTTTGATCACTGTGTCAATCTCCTTATTGGTGACTGGTATATTCAAATTCTCTATTTCTTCTTGATTCAGTTTTGGAAGGTTGTATGGTTCTAAGAATTTATCCATTTCTTCTAGATTATCCAATTTGTTGATGTATAGCTTTTAGTGTATAAATTTTCCCATGTCATATTTTCATATTCATTTATCTCCAGGTATTTTTTGATTTCTCCCTTGATTTCTGCACTGACCCAATCATTGTTCAGTAGCATTTTGTTTAATCTCCACATATGTGTGGCTTTTCTGATTTTCTTCCCGTAGTCGATTTCCAGTTTCATACCTTTGTGGTCAGAAAAATGCTTGGTATTATTTCAATCTTCTTAAATTTATTGAGATTTGTTTTGTGGCCTAATATATGATCAATCCTGGAGAATGTTCCATGGGCACTGGAAAAGAATGTGTATTCTGCAGTTTTTGGATGGATTATTCTGTATATATCTACCAAGTCCATCTGGTCTAATGTGTCATTTAAGGCCAATCTTTCCTTATTGATCTTCTGTTTAGATGATCTATCCATTGGTGTAAGTAGAAGGTTAAAGTCTCCTACTATTATTTTGTTACTGTCTTTTTCTCCTGTTATGTCTGTTAATAATTACTTTATATGTTTAGGTGCTCCTATGTTGGGTGCATTGATATTTACTAGTGTTATATCCTCTTATTGGATTGTTCTCTTTGTCATTATGTGTACCCTTCTTTGTCTCTTGTTACACTTTTTGTTTTAAAGTCTATTTTGTCTGATATAAACATTGCTACCCAAGCTTTCTTTCCATTGCCATTTTCATGGCGTATCTTTTTCCATCCCTCCACTTTTGGTTTGTGAGTGTCTTCAGATCTGAAATATATCTCTTGTATGCAGCTTATACATGGGTCTTGTTTTTTTTTTTATCTAATCACTCCTCTCTGCCTTTTGATTGGAGCATTTAGTCCATTGACATTTACAGTAGCTGTTGATAAGTATGTACTTATTGCCATTTTGTCACTTTTTTCTGGGTGTTTTGGTAGTTGTTCTCTGTTCCTTTATTCTTCTTTTGCTCTCTTCCCTTGTGGTTTGGTGGCTTTCTTTAGCATTATATTTGGGTTCCTTTCTCTGAATTTTTTGTGTATTTATTATAGGTTTCTGGTTTGTGATTACCATGAGGTTCATATATAATAACCTACATATATAGCAATCTGTATTAAGTTGATAATCTCTTTAGTTTGACCTTTTTCTAAAAGTAAAAAGCTCTACTCTTTTACTCCCCTCCTCCCACATTTTGTTTTTGATATCATATCTAACCTCTTTTTTTGTGTTTGTGTATTCCTCTCTTATCATGGAAATAGATCATTTTAGTACTTTTGTCTTTTGACCTTCATATTATCTTCATAGGTGGTTGATCTGCTACCTTTTCTGTATTTTTGCCTTTACTAGTGATTTTATTGCTTTTTTTCTTTTGATAATTTTCTTATTCTATTTGTGATCTTCTCTTCCCTACTTAAATAAGTCCCTTTAGCTTTTCTTGTATCACTGGTTTCTTGGTGATTCTTATTCTCTTTTAATATTTATATGTCAGTGTTTGGAGTCAGTGATGGTTGCCTAGTAAATTACATTGCCATTTAATTTAAAGGCATAAAATATGACTAGTAAACTGACTTGGCTCTAGCTAAAGCTTAAGTAGTAGTTTGAACTAATTAAAACACTTTCCTTCCCAGGATTCATAACAGTTATATTTAAGCAATGAGTCTTCCATTTATTGTTCCTCCTATCTGAAAGGTTTTTCTCTGTGCCTAGTTAACTTCTGTTTTTCTTTCAGATCTCAGCTCAGATGTCACTTCCTTGGGGAAGACTTTCCTGATTCTCCCTAGGCTAAGACAGGTCCCTTGTTAGGTTTTCTCATAGTACTGTGTGTCTTTTCTAAGACACTGTGTAACTACTTATTGGTATGACAATTTGATTGAAATCTGTCTTTCCACTAGAACAAAGTCTCCATCAGGGCAGAGATCACGTCTCCTGGACAATAGTAGTTAATAAATTGTGTGTTTTTGAATATATAAATGGCATTTGACCTTTAGACTAAAGTCAGATGTCTCTAATAAAAACTTCAGCATTAATTTTTGCCTCCAGTAAGATCTCCTTACTCATGGCAGTTTTTTGTTTTAAAATGTGTCCCATTACATTAGAACACACAGGACCAATCCTAGGCAAGCAGAAATATGGGAACTCTCTTGGTGGTTTGGAATCACACTTTGAATTCAGAATCAATGAATGTAAAACGCCCACCTAATTCCATGCTAAACACAACCTCTAAAGCCACACTAGAGATGAAATAAGAGGAGAATACACCCCCAGAAAAATATCTTTCTGACATACACATGTAAAATACATTCCAATGTTTGGACCATTGGTATTTTTCATTGTCATTGTTGAGGTTGGGTTATTAGTCACTGTAATGCTTAGTAACATAACTAAAAGAAATGTATTCTACCACCAAGAATTCCTCTATTTCTGCTTGCCAAGGATTTGGTCCTGTGTCCTTTAATGTAGTGGGACAAATTTTAAAATAAACAAAGTACTATGAGTAACAGTTTCTCATAAACCCGTCCTGAGTTAAAGAGGAAAAAAGAAACCAAAACAGATAAAAGAATAAATTAATCATCGTATAGCCACAAAAAAATTATTATGCAAATATTAGCATGGTATTATCAAAGAATATTCACTGACATGAAAAGTTACCAAAAATACAATATTAAATAAAAATAATTAGGTTGTAAAATTGCATATCCTATCAAACTTCCATTTTGTGAATATGCATCACATTGATTAAGAAAGACTGGAAGGTAATGTTATTATGGGTGATTATTATTTTCTTCTTAGTACCTTTTTTAGTTCCCAAATTCATTAAAATTAGCATCTAATGCTTTTTTAATTGGATATAAAATAATGAATATTATTAATTCGTATTTTAGAAAGCCTCCCTTACTTCATCTCAAAACAAGAAAAATGAATTAACTTCTTAAACCTTCTCACCTTCTTACCCCATAACTACTTCCTCCACATAGACATTCCTTATTCATGGTCTATAAAAATTAATCATTTCAAAATGTAAAGTCTTAATTTTCCAAATGACATCCTTTCAATTAATAGCTATACTTAACTTCATAACTAAGATCTCTTTATATCTTCAGCAATGAGTTAGAGTGTGAAACTGGAGTTCTCTAGAAACTGGAGTTCTCTAGAAACTAGAGTTATTCAGAGTTAGAAAAATGTTAGACTTTATGATGAAATCTTCCACAGAATAATTCGTAACCTTTACAAGTGTTAATTGACATCTTGAAATACTTATGATTTTGTTTTATGATGTTAACCACTCAGTCTAACAGGAAGTTGAATGATTTACTATTGCGTTTATAATAAAATGCAAACTCCTTACAGTAAACTGGGCTCTGCCTTCCTCATCTGGCTCATTTCACACCTCTCTCCTTCTTGCTGCTTTTTTTTTTGTTTTTGAGGGAAGATTAGCCCTGTGCTAACATCTGCTGCCAATTCTCCTCTTTTTGCTGAGGAAGACTGGCCCTGAGCTAACATCTGTGCCCATCTTTGTCTACTTTCTATGTGGGATGCCTGCCACAGCATGGCTTGACATGCGGTGTGTAGGTCTGCACCTGGGATCTGAACTGGAGACCCCCAGGCCACTGAAGCAGAATGTGTGAACTTAACTGCTGCACCACCGGGCTGGCCCCTCCTTCTTGCTTCTGATGCTGCAGTTACCTTGGACTCTTCTGTTCCTAGAATAGACTCAAACGTTTTTGCTTCTTGAGGTTTTAGCATTTGCTGCTCCCTGTAAATGAAAACTCTTTTACTTAGGCTTTTTTTTTTTAATTGAGATCATAATAGTTTATAACATTGTAAAATTTCAGTTGTACATCGTTACTTGCCAGTCACTGTATAAATGTTTCCCTTTACCCCTTATGTCCATCCCCCAACCCCCTTCCCCTCTGGTAACCACTAATATGTTCTTTTTGTCCATGTGTTAGTTTATCTTCCACATATGGGTGAAATCATACAGTGTTTGTCTTTCTCTGTCTGGCTTATTTTGCTTAACATAGTACCCTCAAGGTCTATCCATGTTGTTGCAAATGGAATGATTTTTTTTTTAAATCTCTGAGTAGTATTCCACTGTATATATATGCCACATCTTCTTTATCCATTCATTAGTTGATGGGCACTTGGGTTACTTCCATGTCTTGGCTATTGTGAATAATGCTGCAATGAACATATGGGTGTATAAGTCTCTTTGAATGGTTGATTTCAAGTTCTTTGGATAAATACCCAGTAGTGGAATAGCTGGGTCTTATGGTATTTCTATTTTTAACTTTTTGAGAAATCTCCATACTGTTTTCCATAGTGGCTGCAGCAGTTTGCATTCCCACCAGCAGTGTACGCAGGTTCCCTTTTCTCCACATCCTCTCCAACATTTGTTATTTTTTGTGTTGGTAATTATAGCCATTCTAATGGGGGTAAGATGCTTTCTTAGGGTAGTTTTGATTTGCATTTCCCTGATGATTAGTGATGTTGAACATCTTTTTATGTGCCTATTGGCCATCTGTATATTTTCTTTGGAAAAACGTCTGTTTATATCCTGTGCTCATTTTTTGATTGGATTGTTTCTTTTTTTTTTGTTGAGTTGTATGAGTTCTTTCTTTTGTTTGTTTTTTGGTGAGGAAGATTGGCCCTAAGCTGACATCTGTTGCCAATCTTCCTCTTTTTGCTTGAGGAAGATAGTCTCTGAGCTAACATCTGTGCCAATCTTCCTCTATTTTGTATATGGGATGCTGCCTCAGCATGGCTTGATAAGCAGTGTGTAGATCTATGCCCAGGATTTGAACCTGAGAACCCTGGACTGCCTAAGTGGAGTGTGTGAACTTAACCACTATGCAACTGGGCCAGCCCAGTTCTTTATATATTTTGGAGATTGACCCCCTGTCGGATATGTGATTTGCAAATATTTTCTCTTAGTTGGTGGGTTGTCTTTTGTTTTGCTCCTAGTTTCCTTTGCCTTGCTGAAGATCTTTAGTCTGATGAATTCCCATGTGTTTATTTTTTCTTTTGTTTCCCTTGCCCGAGTTTACATAGGCTTTTTCATTATCCTATTTCTTTCTTTATTAGCTCTTATCACAATTTAGTTATCTTGCTTAAATTTGTTACTTGTTTACTTGATTAACTGCTTGGTCTCCCCAGTAGAAAGTGAGCTCTACAAAAAAAAAGAAGTTGTCCCTTTTGTTCACCTCTATTTCCATAGCGCCAGAGAGTAAGAGACCCCAAAAATATTTGTTTCTTTGAATATATAAACAAAAAGAAATTACTTTCCCATCCATTCCCTTACCCTCCAACACCCAGGTTATAAAGAACTTGATTATAAAAAATTGCTAGATTCAGATGCAGATGAAGTTTAAGTAATTTCTGAATTTATCTTGAAAAGAATTTTCAGTTTCAAAAAGAATACAGCTGGATTAAAGTTCTTATAAAATAAATACAGGAGACAGATAAAATCTAACCGTTAAACATATTTCCAAATGCATTAGGAAGGAAGTCACAGGATTCCATAGGAATCCTAATATTTATTCTGAAACATTTCTTGCAATTAATTCTATACCTTTTCATTCTAGAGTCACACGTATAGATTACAGCAAAAATCTCTTTTTAAAAAATTTATTACAAATATATTCATATTTAGAAATACTTCCCTGCCCCCTGCCTTGAGTTTCTTTATCTTACAGTATCTACATGGGTGTGATTTACACCTGTGTTGATGACTTATTTGTGACTTCTGTTTGGATAGATCCTTTATTTATTTATTCAGCTACATGGGATTTTCCATCATAATGGAAGCATTTGGGATTTTCCAATCTTTAACCTCTAAATATTTTCCTTTAAATTTCTCATAATTACATTGTGGGATGGCCCCATGACCCCTTTTTATAAATGATACAATAGAAAACACCTGGCAAGGAGTGTTCTCAGGGTCACTCAGATCCTTCTCTATGCCCAGTGACTCACAAGTACCATTTTAGACCCAAACACTAGTAAAGGAGAAGTTACCCAACCTGACTATAAAATCATCTTACAGCAATAGCTGTTTTGGAAAAATTCCACCTTCCTCTTTATGAAAAATGCATTAATTCTTAGTTTCCCATGTTACTATAAACTTTGTGTCAACATGCTTTTTAATACGATGACTTAATATATGTTGAAATACAATGTATGCCTAACTCTTTAACAGATATCACCTGCCATAATAACTATTTAAAAATTTTTAAAATTTAAAGCTTTATAGGGAGGCTGTAGAGTTGGAAATTCTCATCAAAATTGAGAGTTTAATGAAAAATTCAGAATGTAGTAGATGATCCTAGTGCTCCTGACTTACCCTATAAAAAATAACGTAACATGAAATTTTTTATATTCCTTAACAGAAATCAACATAATGAAGATTTAATAAAGCTCCAAAGTTTGGACAAGAAAATCTTCGTCCAAAACAAAAGTGAACTTAGCGTTCTTACAAACAAATCTACCAAGATTCATTTTTAACCCTTAAGCCTGGAAACTAGCTTAATATTCTTTTGTTAAGTTGCATCAAATTTCCCCAAAATACTAGTTGCCTCAGAAATAAAATTAGGATATGAAAGTATCCAGACCTTTAAATAAGGTAGGATTTGTAAAAGTCTGACAAAGGGTTGATTAACGGTGATGACACTGACCTTGTTCCTGAGTGAACACATTAAACGTCTCTGAGTGAACACATTACACTTCCCAGGCCTGTTGGGAACTGTCTAATGAACCCAAGAGTCTTACCCATCCTAAGTTTGGGGAATATCCAGGGACTTAAGAGCATTAAAAAACTTGTGGCTCAACAGAAACTCATAATGATAACAAAATGGTAGCTAGAAAAACAATGGATTCAAAAATCATTAAAAAGGAATAAGTTTAAAATGTGAACAATTTCCTGCTGTTTATAAAGAATTATTTCTCCAAAGACCTTAGAACATAAATATGTATTGTGACTCTCCAGGAGAAGGCTGTTTTACACTTATTTTTCAAACTGTACTTGACCATGGAACAATTGTGTCCTGGGACATTTGATGAGAGTAATGCCTCAAAGAACACTCTTTAGTAAATTCTGCTGTACTATCAAATTTTTGCTTATTCAAGTACTGATTGGCCAACTTTTAAGATATCCTATTTCTTTGATCATCATCTATCTTATAATGCTAATCATGCCAACAAGTCATTTTAACTAAATCATGGGTAAAGAAGAGACAGAATCTAAAGTGGTTTATTGTGCTAATTATTTGTAGTTCTAGTTTTTGGTTTGTTTGATTTTCTTTAGTTTTGACTTGGTGAATTGGACACTTATTTGATTGGCTGTCCAGAAACTGGCCCCTCCCTTTTCTAGCAAGTTTCCACTCTCTTTTTCTAGGAATTGTCCCTTCCTTCTCTACTACAGCATGGGAGCTGTGCTGTGCCTTCATTAAGGTTCTGCCTCTTGGCCATAGTTGTTAGATTGTGGGTAGCTACCTGACCCAAAATGGGTCAAAAGGAATATCGTATTAGACTCAGAAAAAGAGAGAACAGATACTTACTGAATGACTGAACTTCAGCATTGCGCTCTATCGGCAGTTGTGTTTTCTCACATGGACTTGGAAACAAGAAACGTAAGGGAGGAATACAGGGACGAAGGGCAGGAGAGAGGGAAAAGGGAGAGAGGGAGAAGGAGAACAATGGAAGCAATTTCATAGAGATAAGCGAAGATGAAAGTGGAGACTCTTGACTGAGTTAAATTGCTGTTTCGCTTGTGCTTGAGGCGGCCATAGCCGGTCTTCATGTTCAGTAAGAAAACTGATTGCTTATAATACAGTCCTCTTTTTGCTTAACTATTCAGAATCAATTTCAGATACTTATAACCAAAAGAATTATAATTACTTCATCTAAGCATAAACAATTTAATTATTGAGTAAAATCAGAAACATTGCATCTAATTTATGGCAGTCATGATATTAATAGAAAATTCAGATTTTATTTTTCAAACTGGCATTTAATATTTGTCTAGATCTTTTTAATAGGCATAGTTTACAGAAAATCCTAGATAAGCTATTATTTTGAGAAAATGAATATCTTTAATCAGTTAACAAAAATATTAACTGAATATAGAATTTTTAAAGAACCCTCATCTTCAGTTTACTCTGCTTTTGCTATCCTGCTTTTGTCCTTTCCTAGATATATGCCAGGCAATAAGAATAAGATGCTGCTACATTCTACATAATGATCATGAAATAACAATATGTAAGTCAGATTTGTTACAATAAGTAGTATAAATCTCTTAGAGCATTTGTGAAACACAATGGCAGAAGACTTTATAAAGAAGATGGAATTTGAATATAAACTTGAGAGATGTGTAACAGAGAAAGGGAAGGAGGCATTCTGTGAGCATGACCATCATGAAGAAAGGTAGAAAAGTATAGAAGTGAATAGGATATCCAGGAAATGGTGGATGGCTCCTTTTGACTAGAATGTAAGAAACCTAACTGATATGAAGGTAAAAAGATTGGTTAGAAATAGATTGTAAATGGTCATAGACAATGAAAATTAGTAAAGGTTTTTAACCAGTAGAGGGACACAAACTGATGTGTTTTTAGAAAGATCACTTTGGGGTTAACGTGAAGGAAGTACCATTGGGAATATACTGAACAAAAAGTATCCTTATTGATTATTTAAGACATGGTAAGCAACCAAACTAAGGCTACAACAATGGAAGTCACCAAAAAGGTTGTATTTCAGAGGCACTTTGGAGATAGAATCAGCATAGTGTAATCACTGATGTTGAGAGTCTGGTGTTAGGAGTGAGAGAAAGAAAAGTTGAAATTGTCTGAGGTCCCTAAACAGGGAAGTGCATGGATGGTGATATTAACCGAAAAATAATGCAAAACTGAATGAATAAGGAAATAGAAGCTGGTTTTGAAAATGTCAGATTGAGATGCTTTGGAAGAACCCAAATTTGCATATATGATACACAGTTAGATATATAGTAATAAATATTCTCCTCGTTATAAAAATGATCAGGACTAGAATTAGAGACATGGAAATCATTGCCTTCATGTGAGGAACAAAGCAGAAAAAAACCCAGGAGAAAATGACTCTGGCAAAGACAAGGGAAAACAAAGTTTCAGTGCGATGATGCCAAAATATGCAACACTAAGGTCAAGCAAGATGAGAACAGAAAAAGCCCAGTGGATCAGGCAGTGAGGGCTCTTCAGAGAATAATCAGATGCAGGGAAGAGGAGGACACACTACACATCCTCTGCTAGCGTTACAGCATCCTGTAGAGAATTTTCCCTTTTCTCTGAAGCAAAAAAATCTTAGTTTGTGGAACCTATCTCCTGGGTTCTCCATAGGATTCAGATATATTTGGAAATACCCATAGGAGTCTGTTTGCATAAGTGACTGAGGGACCACCAGGAACAGATCTCATTCTAAGAGAAGAGTGAGTCAGTCCCAAGTCAAAGGGTCAGTGTCATAATGGAAGGGTAATTCCAAGTAAAGCTGGGAATGTGTTGTTGTTTGTCCCTTTATTTTACCCTTGTCCCCAGAGACTTGTGCCAGAGCCCAAAGAATAGATAATAAAAATGAAAGAGATGTATTCAGGAACTTGAGGAGACAAGGAAACACTTCTTTGTATTCTGTGTAACAGAGTGTCACAAAGCTGTGGAATAAGGGAAATTTCTCTACGTGTAGTTGCTTTTGGAGCAGGTTGATTTATAGACCGGGCACAATACCTGGAAAAGAGAAGAAGCAGGAGAGGATGTCACACTCAGAGACAACACAACAGAAACCTAAGACTAGAGGAGGAAAAGCCTTGCGGTGTATGTGCTAGTTGTCAAGCACAAATGTGACAAACTCTGATGTTTCCAAGAACAAGTTGGAGCCCCTATGTTTGGGGCTGAGAAACAGAGGCAGAGAACTGCTATGTTGTTACTACTTCTATGGCCTTTTCTCTTTGTTTAATCTGGGGAAATTCTCCACTTGGTCTATTTTTAAGATCCAGGTATATAATTATCTTTATAGAATCAACTTAACTAAAAAAAGAGAATCATACCACTTCCCCTTCACCCAAATCAGGAGAAAACCATAATAGACAACTGATGTATTCTCTAGAAATTCGAAAGCGATTACACTCTGGTAAAGAAAAAAAAACCCCACAACAACGTTTCTCATTGATGTCCTTTATGTCAGTGTTGCGCTTCTGGAAGTTTTATGTTCTCATTTAACAGATCCTTCAAAGTCTTTAGTGTTCAATCACATTGTCTGTTGGATGTCTCTATGGATAATATTCTGTAAACAAATATTCAGTTCATGTCATTAAGAATTTCGTGTGTGTCAGTAACTTTTAAAGAGCTTTACACATATTGTCTGATTAATTCCTTCAGCAACTCTGAAAAGAAAGCATAATTACCTCCATTTTAGAGATTGAGGATTAAAAATTGAAACCTTACCCAGGAACATGCAGTTAATAAATAGTAGAGCAGGAATTTTACCCAAGTTAGTCTAATCCTTCATTGCTTTGCTATACTGTAGTCAAACAAGTCATTAAAATTGTCTCAGGTACATCAAAATTTCATTGTTGCAACATTTTACTTTTCCATCGTTTTAAGGTAAGATACTTGATCATTTCAATTTACTGGAAGTATCAAATTCTCCACATCATTCAAGGACACTGCTTGGGAGACACTTCCACCGTTAAACTACAACTGTGTCCCTTTCACTCTGCCCTTTTTCTTTGTAGCCTGAAATTCATCCTGTAATAACTGCTTGTAGGAATTACTCACTGGGAGCTTTTTCTGAAAACATCCTGAACTATGAATATCATTATGAGTTTTCTCATTTCCTCTCATGTTGCTTGTAAACAAGTTAGAGATAACATTATGATAATCAGTAATTGCAGGACTTTGGATATGTCTCAGGTTATTATACCAACACCACACAAATAATACATTAAAATAATATAATGCATTTTCATTTCTGTAAAAAACGAATTTTACTCTTCACAATACTTGATCACATCCTATTTTATGTGGACCAAGCAAAGGGCAAAGGTTTCAATATAGCAAATTGTCTACCTTAATAGTAAAAGCGGCCCTTATTTACGTGACTCAGTTGGGGAAATGTTTAGTATTACATCCTACCCTGAAGGTTAATAAACTGGGGCTGGGTTAGATCAGGGGGAGGAGATGAATTCCAGAGTGAAGGCAGGAAATAGAGAAAGAATGGCATGAGAAAGATTATCACCAGATTAGAAAATAATCTCTTTTCTTGCTTTCCAAGGAGGAAGGAGAAGAATAGGGAATAAAAGAAGTGTATGAACAGCTGCGACTAATAATAAATAGTCAGGTGTGTAAGCAGTGTTTCAGAAGCCACATTAACCTTGCACAAAATAGGGAAAAATCAAGAAATAAGGAAATAGAGAAATTGGAGGGTACATCAGGGTTTAACATACCAAATTATTGTTAAAGATAATTTGATCTCAGCAGGTTCCTTTTTTTAATGCCACTAGATTTCCTAGCATTAGTTACAGGATTTCCTGAGTACTCTGAATATGATGAAAACTACTGTATGCTGAGCATTTTTTAATATGGTGAATATTTATTGTTTTTGGCTGTCAAATATCTTGTTCTGTTTCTAACAAGAGATTTGTTTTTAGAGAATTAACTTTTTCCCCCTTTGATATAATCTGCTGGACCGTAATCAGCTGTACCATCCCTAACCAAAGGTTGAGCAGCTTTTGAACATTAAAGAAGTCCTTGGAGAGACTCCACTCTGTCTGGGCTGAATTCTAGGTGCTTAGATTTTTAGCCTTAATTACAATTAGGCATTTTACACAAATTGTGCCAATTAGATGCTCACCTTGTAATTTGATCTTGAACAAGGTGACAGAGATTTTCATTCCATTGCTGATGCCTTAATGTTCTAAGCCAGAAAGTTTCTAGATTTCCAACATTTTAGCCCTCAAAGATTTGCTTAGCCTTCCTATAAATTTTGTGATCTCCCACTTGCCTTCCAATACATTCCTATGGCTTAGTTAAAACATCTGCCAATTAGCCACAGAACTTTTACCCCCTTTCCTTATCTTAACCACAGAGTCTTGATTCCTCACTGTCTCCTCAGAGATGGTTTCTGTACTAAGCAACAAAGAACTCCAGCTGACACACACAGCATAGTTTTCCTGACATCATGGTGGCTAGAGTGGTGTGTGAACATTCTGGGAAGAATTAGAAACCAGGAATGTGAAAAAAATTCATGGAGATTGACAGAGAGGAAGCAAGACTCTGGGTTATAGTAAGGAAAGAGTATAAAGGTTGTATGGCTAATTAGCAGATTTCTTTTTTTAAATAAAAGGAACTATGTATATAGATTTTGATAAAAATAATTATGCATTTGTATATTTATTTATTTCCCAGATATGCTACAACCTTCCATTTCTGATATCATTGCCTGAATTCAGTTTCTCATTACTAAATGCCTTGTTTATTAGCTTCCTCTAGTCCAATGATACCATTAATCTATAACCACCCTTCTCTTCACTACTCCTAGCTCAACTTTCACACCACACTGCTTCCAGGACTGTATTTCTAATGTACTGTTCATAATCAGGCCCCTGCTCAAGACTTTTGGTAGCTCTCCATTGCCTTCCTGATATATGCCTTGCGTACAAAGAACTTCAATAATATGATATCTACCTGCTTAGTCCAATTTCATGCCTTCACACTTTCCCCAACACACTTTCATTCTATCCCTTTGAAATTAATTGAAGGTACTTGATTTCATCTTGTTTTCTCTAGACTCCTTGCCCCCCTTCAACTCTATCTCTGGATTGAAAGTGAGATTCAGTTAATATTATTATTACTATATTGTAGTATCCATACTGTAGACTGGATGGATAAAGAAAAAAAAAGAACAGGGGATCTAAATTCTACTATGTTCAGGAGACAGAACTCCAAAACAATATATGTGGATGCTAAATTTGCCTTAATTTAGGTTCAACATTCAATTCTAAAATTAACTATTGCTATATTTATTAGAGTTACAAACCTGTAATTGAGGTATTGTGTGAAACAGGCCTTAGTGCAATCATGTATATTAGGACTTCAAATTCTGTAATAAATGTCATCACCACCTATTAAATATCATTAAAAATTGACCAGTATAAAATAATATTGACTGCCACTTTATTTTCAGATTACCAAGGTTCAAATCAAATTTACTAAGTTAGTAGGTATACTTTTCTTCAATAGAATACAATTGGTCACATTTATTCACGTTCCAATGTATTACCAAACTAATCAGACAACTGAAAAGTCAGTTAGTAAAAATTTCAACAGATACTACATTATTGGCAATTAAAATTCTTTATAGTTGTCATACTTAATTGGTCAAAATAAATTTTCTAGAACTTCTTCATGGTATAACATAGTGATTATATGGGTTTTAGAATTAGACAACTTGGACTTAAATCACGTCCTGATCCTGCTAAGAAATTACTTAAATTTTTGTGAGTTGATTTGTTCATGTTTACAATGGAATAGTCGTAGTACCTGCGTCATATAGTTATTGCGAAGTTTAAATGAGTTAATACATGTAAAGTGCTTGGAAAGGAGATTGGCACCTAACATTCGATAAATGTTATATGTGTTTACTGTTACTTAAATGAACTCAGTGAATATCCTTTAGAGTTTCTGCATATTTTCCTTAGCAGAATACTATTTAAGAAAACAAATAAAATGTCCAGTTAAAACCAAAGAAATGGAAAAAGTCAATAGTTATCACAGGATGAATGGATAAAAATGGATGTAAAGAGCTACTTTCTTTTAGTCACAAGACTGAATGTAAGAAGGCAAAGAACCTCATTAACTGTAAATATTAAAGCTTATCTTGATGGGCCGGCTCCGTGGCTGAGTGGTTCAGTTTGCACGCTCCGCTGCGGCGGCCCAGGAAGATTATACTTATCCTTATTATAAAATAGTCATGCGTGTTTTATAGCATTCATTTTTATTTTAAGACCTACCCTATAAAAATTGATTATTGACTTTTAGTCACTATACAAACAGCTGAGGAAGCTATCAACTTACATTTGACTTTCTCGGGCCAAGGGGTTTATCTTTTGCCCATCGTAGACATTTGAGAAAGCACAAGAATATAATTCAATTTAGTCAACTATATGCTTACCCTGTTACAAAGAAGTTTTTAATTAAAATAATGGTCAAATGGGCTTATTTGACCAGTCCCTTCTTCTTTCACTACTCACTCCATTAGAGGGTGTGATCCTTTCAAAGTAACATACAAGATTTGTATCTTCCCCTAAATGTTTAATGAATTATTTTTATTTTTTTAATCTTAATCTCAGTTTTTCATACCAGTGCTAAATTGCAAACTTTTTCACTCATTCTGAATATCTTTCTATGTTCTAACCTTCACTTCAGCGCTTAAACAAGTTTCTTATGGCTTCTCAGATTGAAGACATCGGTTACCTCCCTACACTTCCGTATAACCAGTCCCTTTATTTCTGTTTTACATACAGTGAAACCTCTTCCTTTTGTCCTTGGTGTGAAACACTAAGTTAACTCCCATGTTACAGGCTCACATAGCATCTTTAAGTTTTTCAAAGTGATCATTAAAATTATAATTCATACATATCTTTCAACAAATATTCATTGAATGTCTGTTACGTATCACGCACTAATCTTGGTGGATTCAGCAGGGAATAAAACAGATATTCTACTGGGGAAGGCAGACAATAAACTAGGTAAATAGGCCAAGTGTATTGTGTGTTACTCAGTGAGAAGAGTTAAGGAGAAAAAGTAAGAAATAGGGATAATTATAGTTAATTATTTGCATAATTATTGGTGGATACTTGTCTCCCCCATGAGACTCAGAGACGGTGTCAGACACATTCAGAGCCATATCTGCAGGACCTGGCAGGACCTGGCATGTGGCAGGTGCCCAGGAAATCTTCATTGGATGAAGAGATGCTGCTTCAAACTCCTGCTTTTAAAAACACAGAGAAGAACATTTTGAAAAAGCTTGGAATTATTAACAGCATGGTTGTTTATTATTTTGCTCTAGTCAATCAAGAAGACTTTATTCCAAGGATCATCCTTATGGAGGAGGTTCAGAAAGGAGAAAAGGAAAGGAATTAACATTAGTCAAGTCCCAGGAGGTGCCAGAGCTATGCTGGGTGCTTTATCTTCACTGTCTCATTTAGTCCTTTAACAACTGGATCTGGAAGGTATTGCCACCCTCATTTTAAAGATGAAGGATTGAAATTTATTTTTCCAAGTTTTATTAAAGATTATCCTTTAAGTAGACTAGCAATTTCAATTGTCATTTCCATCTTTAGTTTAATTTCTTGCCAGATAAATTTTTATCTCTGAACTTTTCAACTAAAGTTATGAAACTGTTTTCTTATATTTGGATTCCTCTCTTGTTTTCAACTTGACAAGCATTCATATAGCGTCTGCTTTAATTAAAGTAGAAAATGTAGTAGCTGCAAATATGAACACAAAGAAAATTCCTGCTCTCCAGTATCAGGCAGTTTCTCTTCTGAATAGTAATATTTGATCCCTATTTTCATGGCTAAATTTTAAGGAATACATCCTGAAACTGATTTTTCATTTTTCTAATTAAGCTGTCTATCTTCATATCCAAATTAGAAAGCTATATGTAGTTGACATTATAATTATATCATAGTGTTGACTAAGGTAAAAAAAAAAAAAAGGCAGGAAGAAGATATATGGGATTTCCTCTAATCTCACATCATTCTGGCCTCATTAATGTATACAGAGTTCAAGGAGTTGATGTGTGAGGTCACTTTATGAAGTAATAGTTCATTATGAATTTGTTCCTGGAAGAATAAAGAAGGTTGGAGGTAATACAGGGAATTCTGGAATTTTCCGAAAGAAAGATGTTGTCATCTGACTTTAATGTGTGAATAAGTTAGAGTTAGTAATCTATATGGGTGGTTTATCATGATGGTGGAAGTGATAAAGCAGTACCGGAAGTATGTGTATAAGCATGTTTTATTGCTTTACATTTACTTGCATAACTGAGAAAGTGCCATTTGTCTCTTTTTGCAGAGTAAGTACTCCCTAGTATGGTTTGGAATTGAAACTTTTTGGCATAAAAAATAACATTGTTTGGGGAAGAACTGTCTCTCAGCTGGTATCTTCATAGAACCAAGAGCTCTCAGAGGTAATATTCGCAAAACTATGAGCTCCAAGAAGGGAAGTGTCATGTTCAATCATTTCTTTGTATCTCTAGCTCACAGAACAGTGGCTGACATATGGTGACAACTCAATACATATGTGTTAAATTAATAAATAATGTTATGTTGATCTCAAAGTGTGGTCTGGGGATCCCTGGGTATTCATGAGGTCAAAATCGTGTATAGATAAAAGATTCATTCAAAATATGAATAAACCAATAGATTTTAATATAATAGCATGAAAAGTTGATTGAAACAGTTTCAGAGTCCACATTGCAGCTCACTTTTAAAAAACTACCACTTCTTGGGAACCAGCCTGGTGGCATCGTGGTTAAGTTCCCATGCTCTGCTTCAGCAGCCCGGGGTTTCCTGGTTTGGATCCTGGGCATGGACCTACATACCACTCATCAAGCCATACTGTGGTGGCATCTCACATAGAAGAACTAGAAGGACTTACAACTAGGATATACAACTATGTACCAGGGCTTTGGGGAGAAAAAAAAAAAGAGGATGATTGACAACACATGTTAGCTCAGGGCCAATCTTCCTCACCCAAAAGCATACCTTAAAAAAAAAAGAAAGAAACTACCACTTCTTGCTTTAGTGTAATGTCAAAGATGAACGTCTGTAATTATCTCAAAAAGCTATTAAAACAATCCTAAAACTACATACCTATGTGAGGTGGGTTTTCTTCATGGACTGCAACTAAAACAATATATATCACAGCAGATTGAATGAAGAATCAGATTTAAGAATACAACTGTCTTTGATTAAACCAGACATTACTGAGAGTTAAGAAATATAAAACAATGCCTCTCTTCTCATTCAGCAGTCTTTATTTGGGAGAATATTGTCCCTAAAATATATTTTTCATAAAGTATGTTATTTATGTCAGCATGTCATAGATTTATTATTTTTACTTTAAATGAATTAATAAATAGGTACTTTAAATATTTTTCTGTTTTAATTTAATATAGTAAATATATATGTCTCCCACACAAGCATTTTTAAAATTACTCAATTTTTAGGGGCCGGCCCAGTGCCAAAGTGGTTAAGTTTGGTGCACTCCACTTCAGCAGCTTGGGTTTGTGGGCTCAGATCCTGGGCACGGACTTACACCACTCATCAAGCCATGCTGTGGCGGTGACCCACATATGAAATAGAGGAAGATTGGCACAGATATTAGCTCAGAGTCACCCTTCCTCAAACAAAAAGAGGAAGAGTGTCAATAGATGTTACCTCACAGCCAATTTTCCTCACCACCACTAACAACAACAAAAAAAATGTGAGAACTGTTGATGAAAGGCCCAATAATTTCCACATGCATTAACCATTTGCTCAGGCCCCAACCTGGGAGTTATCTCTGATTCCTCACTTCTTCTCATTCTCCACATATAATCAATCAGCAACATCTGTAGGCAATATCTTACATTTGTTCTCCTCCATTATTCATAGCATCCATTGCTACCATTTTGGTCCAAGTCACAATATCTCTCTGTGGATGACTACAATAACTTCCTAACTTGTATGCCTACCTCCACTCTTGACTCCAGAGAGTTTATTCTTTATGCAACAAAGTAGCCTTTTTAAAACATAAGATCGATTGTTTTATTCCTCTGTTTAAGTCATTCCAATGGCTTTCCATCACCCTTAGAATAACATGCAAACTCTTCCATTATCTACTTGGCCCTGCATTGTCTGCTGACCTCTGACCCTATATTCTACCACTCTGCTGATTTTACACCATGCTCTAGCCACAGTGGACTTCTGCTGTCCCTCAAACTGTCAACTCTTTCCCATCATTCAGATCTCTGCTCAAATTCCACCTACTCAGAGAAGGCCTTCTTGATCTTGCTTACCTCAATCGTCCCCTATGCCCTGATTTACTTTTACTCTCTAGTCTCTTAAACATAACATTTTCTTCATGGCATTTATCACTACCTTGAGTTTAATGTTTATTTATCTTTACCATCTGAATCTCTGCTCTAGACTGTGAACTCCATGAAGTAAGGGCTTTATTTGTCTTGTTCACCACAATATTCCTAGTGTTTAAACTAATATGTGGCACATAGTAGGTACTCAATAAATATTTATTAAATAATAAATAGAAAAATAAGACACAGGACAAAACCATAAATATCGAGTGAAGTGGGACATGATTAAATTAAATTATGGTATAGCCATCTGTGTCAGTCAGAAGCCAGCCTGAAGAAAGAAATCACAACAGTAATTTGAACAGAGAAAATTTGATATGAAGAACTGTTAACCAGTAAAAGGTGGTTTACTATTAAAAGAGGGAAAGAAAACTCTAAGAAGCACAGAAGTAGTAAATACAGCAAGCATTTACCATTCCTTGGGCTGAAGGAGAGTGAAGAAAGAAGGAAGGAAGAATCTAAAAGAGCTCTCCTTCTGCCTAAGACTGAGATACAGACCTCTGGAGAGGGTGTGGCTGCAATGGGAAGATGCAGTCTGTTGGTGGCAAGAAACTTGCAGAGGGCTTAGCTACAGCTGGTCCACAGGACTGATCTGCAGGGTGCAGAGAAACTTGTCAGAGTGTCCATGAAGTGAGCTGCTGACGTGACCACTACGAGGCCTCTCTCAGGCACATCAACTGAGTGCCATGCCCAGAACAGCACTTTCAAAGCCCCTTCCTCTACTCTGGCCTTGCCATGTCCCTCCAGCACCCTCTATTGACAAAGCTTGAAATTGAGCCAGATGTCAAAGAAGAAATGGTTAATGAGACAGGTCCAGGATCACAAAATAGGGCAAAGAAGGGTGGATTCAGACATGAAAGGCAATAAATTGATAACTAATTGTTATAATTAATTGTTCCCATAGAACAATGTGCATCTATTAGAAAGAAAATGTTGTAGAACACACATAGCATATTTCAGTTTGAGGGAGCCAACTCACCAACATGCTCCCAAGAAGCAAACCCTCAAACTATTAATTGTATATGTTCCAAGGGGTAAAATTAGAGGCCAAATGGGGAGAATAGTCATTTTACTGTAGACACTCGAAGTATTGAATTGCAACAGTGAGCACATATTAGTTTGGAAATGCGTACAAAACGTAGCAGACTTCATTTTTTGCTGACACTAAAGCTATATTCCCTCTCTTTCATATTGGCAGGGTCCCAGCAATGTTAGAAAGCATACCCTCCTCCTTCGATTACCTCTTGCTTGGTCTATGTGAAGTGAAGTAGTCTCAGTCTGATCCAGATCTGACCGATGAGATGTAGTACTGATTGTCTAGGGAGAGGAAGGCTTCTGAGAAAACTCTTTCTTAAAAAGAGATCCATGGGATGAGGTATCCCTTTTTCTGCCTTTAGGCCAGGTATGTGAGAATGTGATGCTAGCAGCTTGATAAGTCTCTTGTGACCATGAAGAGGACTGTCAGCTTCTAAGCACGACAGAGCAGAACGATGGAAATTCTCTGGATCCTTCATTATTTCATTTAGCCACAGATTTAGCCATCTCTTTAAAGCTATGTGGCTTCTACACTCCTTGCTACGTGAGATAATAAATCTTCTTAAGTTTAATTCACTTTTAGGTGGATTTTCTATTACTCGAAGATGAAAATATTTTCTCTTATGATAATTGCACAGGTGAGCATTTTCTGTACATTGATTGTACAAATAAAGCTTATTTCATACTCCCCTTTTCACTCTGTGTGAAACAATAATGCCAATAATGATTCTATTATTTATTGAATGTTTATTGTATGTCCAACTCTATGGAAATGCTTTAAATACATTATCTCATGCAGCTCTCACAAGATCACCGATATGTGGTATACGTAATGCTTGGATTACATAGATGAAAACATAATCTATACCCTGAAGGGGCTCACAAATCAGTGAGTAAGGCAGACAAATAAACACACTGTAATAATATAGTATTAGAGGGGTTGTTATAGACATATGTAGCTTTATATGTCCAACACTTTTTTTTTCTGCTTTTTCTCCCCAAATCCCCCCAGTACATAGTTGTATATTTTAGTTGTGGGTCTTTCTAGTTGTGGCATGTGGGACGCTGCCTCAGCATGGCCTGATGAGCAGTGACATGTCCACGCCCAGGATCCGAACCAGTGAAACGCTGGGCCACCAAAGCAGAGCATGCGAACTTAACTACTCAGCCATGGGGCCAGCCCCGTCCAACATCTTTTTGGTGCAATCATTTCTCCTATTCTCAGTTCACAGTTTGGAGGACACTGACCCTACCCCATATCCCAACCTGGCCTGGGTCCTAGGCCTGGCCAATCAGATTATCTCAATGTCTTAACCAAAGTGATTGTTCAGTAAAACAGGTATGTGGCCATATCTAGGTCAATGAGAAACCATCCTAGGACTTTTGATGGAAGTTTCAAGAAAGCAGCTGGTGGCCCTTTTTGCCACCGTGTAGTGACAGCCTGCTTGAGAATAAGACCAACATAGAGAAAAACGAAGATAAAGATAGAGAAAAATACACAGACTCCTGAGGACATTGGTTAAGCCACTACATCCAGGTATGCTTTAAAACATACTTCTTGGGCTTTCCGCTAGCTTCAACTTAATGCATTCCCCTTGGTCCTCTCTTCCCTATTTTAAATCTGGTTTGGGTTTAGTTTCAGAACTTGCAAACAAGAGTCTTGGTATAATAAATGTAATTAAGAAGGCAAAGATCTATGGATTCCCAAAGGAAGCTCACCTATTTCAATTCTGGGTAATGGGGTCCAGGAGGTTCAGATAAGATAAATCTTGATAGAAGTGAAACTGAGATGTTCTTGAAAAAAAATAATTAGCTGCACTGAGAGGAAAGGAGAGAGAGAGAGAAAATAATGTGGGAAGATGTGCGAAGAGAGAGTATGGCATGTTCACAAAACTACAAGTTGTTGAGTGTGGCCAGATCTTAGGCTGCCCATGAAGTTTGGAGAGAAGATAAAACTGATAAGGTAGGCAGGAGCCAGATTATATATAGCCTTAGTTTTGGGTTTTATCTGGAAATCGATAGGGGGTTACTGATTTGTGTATTGGGAAGTTTATTGTGACTACTTTGGGGAGATATATCGGAAGAGATGAAACTAAAGGCAGAGTCCAGTGATGCTATGACAAAATCTAGATAAAAAGTGAAAAAGCCCTAAACTAATACTTGAAGAAGAATTTAGTAAATAGAATTAGTGGGGCTTAAAGATCAATGGATATGGGAAATGAAGGAGAGAAAAATTCTAGGAGGACTGTATGTTTTTTATTTGAGCAACTGGGTGGTGACATTTCCAGAGGGAGCGCAGAAGATAAGAGAGTTTGTGGAGCCACGTGATGTGTTCAGACTGGTGTGCAGAGATCAAAGGTCAGCTTTGGTTCAAAGATTAGGATCGCATCAGGCAGAAGTAGTAGTTGAAGCCGCGAACAGGGAGGAGATGATCAGGACAAATGTATAGATGGAGAAGAGAAACGGGTGCATGGTGGAATTCTGTAGAGCATCAAGTTCTAAATGATGAGTCTCCAAAATACACACACACGCAAAAAACAGGAAGTAGAAGAAGAACAAGGAGAGCGTGGTTTTACCGGAGCCCAAGTAAAGGTTTCAGGAAAGAAGTGGTGAAGAGTGGCAAAATGTACGATGCTGAGGAATTCAGGTAAATATACCCAAAAATTATCCCTTCCGTTTGGAAAATGGATGGTCATTAGTGACCATCACTAACATTCACTGGAGTCATTGGGGCAAAAGCCTAAATGCTATGACTTGAGAGGAATATGAGAGTGAGTAACTTAGGAGAGCCCTAAGATTGTTTTAAAGAAGGAAGCAAATGATTGGTCAGAAACTAGAAGGAATCTTAGGGATCAGGTTTTTCTCGCTCTCTCTGTGTCTCTTTGTCTATCTGTCTGTCTCTGTTTCTCTCTCTGAGGTTTCTACGGGAGAGACTTTACTTGTTTAAACGCTGAGGTGCAAAGGCTGGGTGAAAAGAGGGGCTGATGATAATGATGAACAGATGTAAATGGTGGAGCCAGTGTCGGAGAGTGGGGTGAGAGAGTGATCTTGGACAAGAAGAAGTTCCCCTCTTTCACTGAATGAAAGAGAAGTAGATATGCCACAGTGCAGAGTCAGATGCACGTTGGAGGTGGCGCAGGAAGTTGCAAGCGTTGCTGCATTGGATTTCAACTTGATGTAACAGCACTTTTAAGACCTGCTACTCATGGTGATGATAATTGTAGGCAAAACTAAAGGAGATTTTTTTCATTTCAACACAAGAATAAATTGTATAGTATATAAGTAAGACACTTTACATTCAGAAGTTACTTATAAAGATGAAGTAATGACAAGAGTAATGTTGTTAAAAGAAGGTAGAAAAAAATTGTAAAGTGATAAGTAAGGCATTTATCTAGTGACTTACAGGACTGATAAAATTACTGAAAAGTTTTAGAGATTCATTCCAGTTGGCAGCTAACGTGAAGAATGGAACCCGAGCAGTGAAATTTTGGTAAGTATACAATTTCTGCCCACAAAGCGTAATTAAGCTTATTATTTTGAAATAGGCTTTGGAACATTTTCAGGGGCTCTGTATCCTGTAGAAGGAGTGAACTGTTGCCCCTAAAACATCCTTTAAAAATTACAGTGCTTTGAATGAGAGTGAGAAGTCAGATAGTTTTGACTAAAGTCAGCATTACCTAACCTGGCTAGCAACTTTATTCATCAGCCATGAAGAATGTCTATTAAATAGACAAATGAAAAAAAAAAATCAAACATCACCCAAGTAGAAATGTATGCTCTCCTCGGGGATATTCGCAAAAACGCAGAGCTGATTTAGTGGTAGTGCTTAAGGGTGTATATCAAAATTTTGTTTTAAATCGTGATTGGAATCAAGATAGTATATGGCAAAGTTTCTCCTTTCATGAGTATAACACTAATTTACTTAAATTGCCAGTTCTGGTATGCCTGTTAAAATCATAATTTGTCTTTATAGTCCCTTTTTCTATTTATTTTGTTTTTTAAATGTTCACTGAAAAACTTAAACTATACAGACATGTAAACATATGTTTTGTAAAAATTCAAACCATATGTGTGTCTGTGTGTTTATGTGTGTTTATGTGTGGAGAGAGGGAGAGTGAGAGGGAGAGATAATGTATAGAGAGGAAGAAATCGAACTATTGTTTATATATCTAATGTATAGTTTTAACATAAATGATCATGTTATGTATATCGTTCTGCAACTTGGTTTTCCACTTAATAGTATATCATCGGTATAGTTCCATGTTATTATACCTCATTATTTTTTTTATTTTTTTAAATTTTTTTTTAAAGATTTTATTTTTTCCTTTTTCTCCCCAAAGCCCCCCGGTACACAGTTGTGTATTCTTCGTTGTGGGTTCTTCTAGTTGTGGCATGTGGGACGCTGCCTCAGCGTGGTCTGATGAGCAGTGCCATGTCCGCGCCCAGGATTCGAACTAACGAAACTCTGGGCCGCCTGCAGCCGAGCGCGCGAACTTAACCACTCGGCCATGGGGCCAGCCCCAATATACCTCATTATTTTTAATAGCTACATAATATTCTGTGGAATGGATTTGCTAAAAATGATTGAATCACTATTCTGTATTATTAAAAATTATTATATGCTCACTATTAAAAGAGTGCCTAGCACATGAAAAGCATTCTATGTGCTAGATCTTATTAAAACCATTGTCATATTTTGTTAGGATTATTATTAACGTATTTCAGATGAGAAAATCGAGTATCAGAAAGATTAGGTGACTTGAACAACATCACATGGTTAGTGGAGGAGGTAGAATTGGAACCCAGGACTTAACTCTTACAAGAGGCCATAGTTGTACCTTGTGTCAGGAAAAATAATAATAATAATGAGGGAAGAAAATAAAGAAAAAGAAGTTTAAACCACATTGTGGGAGCATCGAGGGAAAAACAATTAACTGCCTGGTGGAGTCAATAAAGAGTTTCATCTGAGCTGGTCGCTATTTCCCTGAGACTGAAAGACAGGCTGAGAAAGTGTGTGAACACACAGGGTGTTTTGAAATAGGAGAGAGGGCAGCGGATGGGCTCGTCATGGTTTGGCGAGGAGAGGAAGCTGATTTCATTTTAGGGAGGTAAAAAGTTTGGGAGAGTTTTGTGTGGAATTGATAGGGACTCAGAGGACTCAGTGAGGGATGAGAGAGGATTCCAAGCATCACGCGAGGTGGAGCTGGATTTGGCAGGACCTGTGGTGTGTGCGGCCAGCAGAGTCCAACGCAGACCGGGAGACGCCCCAGGGCCAGGGCAGGCAGATAATCTGCAGACAAGGCTTTTAATGAATCATTTTTAGGAAAATAGACTTTATATAAAACTAGAATATATTTTTAGAGAGTTGTGGTTTCAGGATTTCATACAAATTAGCTTTCCAGGATAGAGCTGCTGTGAGTCTGTTAGGAGCAGCCTGGGTGTCAAGGGTGATTCTGCCTTATCTGGCAGGTGAGTGAGGCGCATTCTAGACAAGACACCTCTCCCAGCGCGTACCGCGCAGTAAAGGAAATGTAGATGATCCCTGTAAGGCAGAAGTGGTTAAGCGATTGAAAACAGTTCGGGATTGTGCAATACAAAGTCATTGTCACAGAAAACTCCAAATACGTATTAATTTTCAAATGCTGGATTACACACAGGATTGTGCAAGGGCAGTTTCAGAAGGCTCCCACCCAGACAGCCATAATCATCCTCCATTCCCACTGCCTTGCCTCCAAGAACACATGTGGGACATTTTAAAAACCTGCTCTCAGAGACAAAGAGGAAGCATTTTGTTGTGAAAAATCTGGCCTTTTGTGAACGGACAAGGAAAGTTGCATGCACATTTAACTTGAGAACTAAATATCATCTGGTGAAAGCATCTCTCATTAAGTAGGAATTGAGGGTTTTAAAAAAACATTTCTCTTCTGGCTTAACTAATGATTCATTCATTTGTTGTTAATGCACTTGTTCATCCTTTAATTTATTAATGTTATTCTCAGAGGCGTTGGCTCCTCACATCCTCTTTCTCTGGCAGAAGGAGCCCAGCTGCACCAATATGAGTTAAGCTGTTCACTATCTGAAAGTCATATTGATTTTAATTATTTCATCATAAAAATTATACGTGTAAATATAAATGTATAAATTTCTTATACTTCCTTATATAAAACCAAAATAAATCTATAAAAAGTAAGTTCATGAAAAATTTAAACCATTAATTTAATCAGACAAGAAATGCTGTGCTGCGCATAATGGGAAATGGGTGCTGACTGCTAAGGTCCCGGTCCTTGTGCACTTGACAAGCCACCTGTTGACTCAGTTCTGCTAGAGCTTTTCTCTCACTGTCTCACAGGAGGTGACAGATCGAAATGGGTGAGGACAGAGGCTCCAAAGCTAGACCGCCTGGGTGGTTTAAATCCTGCTTCTGCTACTACTTATTGGCTCTATGACGTTAGGCAAATTACTTAACCATTTTGTGATTCAGTTTCCACATCTGGAAAATGGGTACAATAACAGTCCCTAGAGCACTGGGTTGTGATAATTCAGTGAGGTGACGCCCGAAGAATAGAGCACAGAGAATATTCAGTATGTTGTAATTATTATCTTTTATACACCAGGCTATGATATCATTTGCTAGACATACGTCCTTTGTAATTTAATTTGCACAAGCCAGTCTGGTAGCTTTGCAATGTGTCAACTTGGCTAGCCTGAATTACATTTCCCAGAATAGCCTTTCTTGTATGTTTCCGGTTAGGATAAGCCACAACACATATTCTTGTGCAAGATTTGGAGGGCAGAAGTGAAGCAGCAGTTATTTTGTAGCTCACACACATTGTCACTTATATGCTGGCTCACTCAGTTTCTGTAAGCCAGTGGCTGGGCCTGCGACTCCTCTACCTTCCCCTGGATCCCCCTGAGCTTCTCTCACTCCTGGGACAGATGTGTTTGTTTAGCTCTGTGGTGAAGCCCTCCAACTACTCTAGGACACCCACACCACTAAGGGCAGAGGCAACAAGAATGGACACCAGTTTCAGTTCATCCTTGTAGGTGCCAGCTTCTGCTTATGGGTTCTAGCTTATTCTTGGTCTCCCTGAATTTACATCCATCTTCTCTTCTTGACTGCTGGCCTCGTAGATTTTAAGCTCCAGCATCAGATGGCAAGACAACGGACTTATAGAGACTGCTTTTTAACCAGCTGTCACAATTATGTAAGGTCAAATTTCTGTAACAAATCCATTGATAGATAGATAGATAGATAGATAGATAGATAGATAGATAGATATAGATAGATAGGCAAATAGATCCCTACTGGTCCTGATTCTCTCATTGAACCCCCTGTCTGATAAAGCCAGGGGTAACTAAAATAGTTCCATTTTGCAACAACATGGTCATAAACACAAATGAAAACATGGGCAATAAAATCGTGTGGGTATTTGGTTATAAGAAGGTCATTTATAAAATTCAGAATAACATTATTTTTTAGATTATTATGAAAGTGAAACTTCACAACTTAAAAAATTCTCTTAAGGTGTCCCACGCTATGTTGAAAAATATTGCTATAGTCCATTTATATTTGGCCCTCTCCATAGCAAGTTTTTGAGACCTTGAGAAATTAATGTTCTCACATTCCGCACTCCACTCTTATCACCTTCCTTTGTAGCAGACATTGTAGCCTTAAACTTTTCTGAAAAAATATCAGATGTAAGACCCCTCAACTCTTTCCCAGTCTCCAAATTTCTCTCTTGATTTAAAGAAATCCTTCCTATCTCTTACTAACTCATTCTTTATTCATTCAATCATCTGAAAACATTTTTGAGTACCTGGGCTGTGCTAGACATAGGGTTGTTGCTATGTATACAAAGACAAATCACAATCCCTCCCCTAAAGGAGCTGAGTTTCTCAAGGGTAGAGAAGCAAGCACATTAGCAATGGCTATAGTGTGTTGAGTGCCACGATGGAGCTGTGCACAGGACTCTCATGGAAGAGGCTGTCAATCCACAAGGGGGGCATGAGAGAGCTTTCTAGACAGGGAGTACTTGAGTTGAGTATAAAAATATAAATAAGGGTTAGGCTGAGAAGGGTAGGGATATTTCAGAGGAGAAGGAACAGGATTATGAAGTTCTGGAGGTTCAAGGAAGCATGGACTATTTGGGAAAATGCCTAGTAAGGACTCTTGAATTTGAAGGTTAGGAGCAAGATCTGGATTAGAGTCACGGTTGTGGAATTATCATAACTCTGGAGACACTTAAAGCTATGGATGAGAGAATACAGGCTGAGCACATACAGAAGGAAGACAATTGTGGCCAAGGATGGCACTCAGGAGAACTACATCTCTTTGCAAGGTAGAAGGAAGGAGAGCCTGGGAGCAAAGAAGAGGGACCCAAGAAGAGGCAGGAGAGAGTTCTGTCCTAGACTCCTAGGGAGGAGAGAGGTTTAAAGAGAATGTGGTCGATGATGTCAACTGCTGAAGAAAGTGCAGTTAAAATGCGGATTGTAAAGGAAAATCATGATTTACTGTGACCTTTCCAAGTGTATTTCAGTAGAATGAAAGAGCATGAAGAAGTGAGCCTGAAGGCTCACCAAGAAAACCTGGAACTACTGAAGTAGATAGGGGCTGTGAGGATGTTTTATGTTGTCATAGAAGCAATCTTTTCCCTTCAAAATTTGCTAAGGTGATCAATCTTACAAATCTAAATCTGCTATTCCCCTTATGGAAATCATTCAATAATTCCTCAAAGCTTACAGTACAAAGTCTGTGTGTTATCAATCCCAGGTGCATACTCCCCTTTCTTCTAAAAGAATTATATAACACACCACTACCATGTGACTTACAGTGCCTTCTGTAGGACGAGTTTATATCCCCAGTCCATTATGTTGTACTTTACCACGTAACTTGCTTTGGCCAATGGCATATGAATAGATGTGACTTCATTGAAGCAGAAGCTCCAAGAACCATTGCATGCGTCCACCAACTTCCTGCCATGAGAATGCATGTCCCAAATAGGGGCTGCTCCTTAATCCTGGTTCCTATGAGAGGAAGATATGTGGAACAGAGCTGCAGCAGATGCCCCACAATCATTGATATGTAACATGAGGGAAAGTTAATGTTTGTGGCTGTGAGCCACTGAGAACTTTGAGTTGCTAGTCACTTCAGCAAAGCAAATTAATACATAATTTGGTAATGGATGTGGAGTGTTGGTATTACAAAGTACCTAAATAAGGGAGTAGCTGATTCATATTTATGTTTAACGATGATCACATTTGCGAATTTCGGACACAAGAGAATGCTTTTATGACAAGGTAAAACATCTTTATAGCCTTCTCTCTCTGTCAGTAGTTCTGAGTCTTCTTAACTAGTTAGCTTTCATTACCATCTGACATAAAGAGAGAAGTTTATTCCAGTTTTTCTAATGGACTTTTACTCTCATCTTCTTCTTGAGTAGTGACACTTCAGTGTGACCATTATTTATTTGTCACAGACATATAGATTTTCATATTCATTTTGCAACTACAAAATTTAGATATTTATCTTTTAAAATTGCCATGTAATGTATGGGTGGCTAGATACAAATGACTAATATATGATGTTCTTAGGCTTTGCCCTTTTCATATACACTACAGAATTTTCTCACCCACTCTGTATGTAAAGAATGTTATGCAGAATCTGGTGTCTGGGAAAAGGTTGCATGGATAAATGTCAAGGATTATTTTTAAAAATTATTTGGGAGAAAAAGTGTAAAGGAAAGGTAACTGAAACTCTTCAGGGACTTGGCAATATCAGAGCATGTGATGTGTTGCTAGCAAGTAGTGCAGGAACTTTAGGTGCAGAGATGAGAGATGTGATCAGGGAGGCTGTGGGAACAGACTGGGATTTTTGAGAAAAAGAGTCGTCCTGGGTAGGAAAGTGATAAGCATCTGGGATTTGTAGAATGTTAGAGAACTGAGAAAGACGGAAATTGAAATACAAGTTATTGTAGACCTATTAAAAATTATTAAAATATAACAGTTCTTAGGCTTTGCCCTTTTCATGTATGCTAGAGGAGGCGCTGTCTCACCCACTCTGCCTCTGAAGGGTATTTTGCAGAATCTGGACTTACCCTTAAGATTTGGGGGACAACATAATAAATAAAAACCGGAATTCTTATTTTCCAGCTCTTCTTTGAATGTAACACTGTTCCTAACTGAATTATGTGGGTAATGGTTTCAATAAGGGTTAACATACATGTTAGCTTACTCCTTCCTGACCCTCAGCCCATTCTTAACCCCCATCCCTGTGTTTTACCTGAGTCACACTTAGTCACTCCTCCCATGTCCAAGAATAGCTTCATCTGATCTCCCACCCTAATCCTGACCCTACCTCATTCCCGAGTCTCACTTCATTTCACAAACTTAACCTGTGTCCTTATGGTGAAAATCAAGTACGAGGTTCAGATGTAGGTATAGATGCAGGAGTTTGTGGCATAAGTTATTGAATGATTTTTTTTAAACAGTGGGGCTTTTTTAAGGTTTTGTCAATATACAACATAAAATTCTTGTCACGGTAAAAACTGCCATATCAAATACTTTCTTCTATTTCTTTCTGTCTTTCTTCACTTGTTACCATTTTTGATGAATCAGGGATACTTCTCTGTAATTTGGAATAAATCTTTAAAGTTGCATATCTAAGGTTTCCGGATTTTGCCCTTGGCCTCTTTGACGCCGTCAATAGACGGTTGGCCTGAGATTTAAAGCTTAGCAGAGAGCAGAGCTATTCAGATTGGATCTGAGGACTGGTAAATCCCAACCAACAGTATGTAGATTGATTAAAAAAATTAAAAATAAAACAACTGATTAATTCACTTTAATCCTAAATAACATTAATTTCAGATAGTTCATATCGGGGTTTTATACAGTCAAAGTTTAAGCAACAAAGTTCAAGGTCTAGTCCAAGCAAATTATACCAGATTTTTTTTTGCTATCACACCATTTGAGTCACAAATTTATACAGGTCTTTAGTTGTCAGTCTCCCCTGGAACAGCCTGAAACACCTATCTCTCAAAGCCTTCTCCACCAAAATACCCACCCTTCTTTCCTTTCTTTCCTCTGTAGCCATTCCAGGGTAAGACTCTAATCAACTTGCTTTTGAGTCAGTGTCGTTTTTTCAACTGAGCTTCTATAATTCTCTTATCTGCTTGCCCAGCTGGGCTTTGTGGTTCAGCAAAGCTTTGTTCCTTAGTTTGTGTATTTCTGAGGGGCATAGAGGTATTAAAATGGAAACAAATTCTAAACATAGTCTAGCCCATGAACAATAGTCACACCTATTACATCCCAGTGCTTGACTCCAAGTCTCTGAACTTGGCTGCAGTTATTTTCAATTATTTTTCTGATTGTGAACTCACTTGTACTACTCTTCCACCACTGCTTATAAAATCATTTTGGAGTCACTTTATAGATGTCTTGTTTGAGTGGTATCTCTTGGATTAAAAATACTTCTTTTTCTAATTACAGTATTTTATTTTTAACCCTCCCTAATTAGGGGCACTTAATGTTGCCGGTCCTTTCTGGGATATTCAGTACAACTGGTATGCAATTGCTATTTTAGGGCAACCCCACTTTCAGTTGCTCAGTGTGTTTATACAGCCTACTTTATTTGTGCTTTCATTAACAGAAGCCAGAGCTGTCAGCTCCTCCCTCCCGCAGGAGATGCCCCGCCCTTCCAGCTCTACTTCTAAGTTTACAGTCTAACAAACCTGGAATTTTCCAGGGCAGACCATAGTGACTGTTTCAGATTTTAAATCCTTTTCTGAAATTCCTTCTCTACCTGATGCCAAAACAAACACTGATACAGGGAATCAGGCAACTGGTTTAATCAGGAAAATTCATTTGATTGCAGTTTTTACTTTCAAAATAATAGAAAAATTTCAGCAAATTAACGGAATCATCTTATTATGAATTTTGAGCCATTATGGATCGAAATTACTGGAAATTTCGTGCCTAATTGATATTTTATAAACCTGCACTGTACTTGTTCGTGGGAACAGGAATTTTTCACTTTGATGCAGTATGACTCTTAATGAATGTGTTAGCTTTTCTTTCAGACTATTTACATTTTTCTCCTGAGAAACACATTTTTTTTCTTGCAGATGTTTTTGGTAGCCAAATTTTTTTTCTAATACAAAAACAGATCATTTGTTTAAACAAATTTCTTGTAGAAGCCAATAGGAAAATATAATAACCTTGAAGCACTTTTTATTACTCTTTATATAGTGATTGAATAGCATAAATTCAATGACAAATAAAACTGAGAATAAAACTGAGAGTAGAAACAAGGCTTTTCCCCGACAATCTAACAGGAAAAAGTTAAAGAAATGTTCATAATACTTTTTTTTTTTAAAGGTTTTATTTTTTCCTTTTTCTCCCCAAAGCCCCCCGGTACATAGTTGTGTATTCTTCGTTGTGGGTCCTTCTAGTTGTGGCATGTGGGACGCTGCCTCAGCGTGGTCTGATGAGCAGTGCCATGTCCGCGCCCAGGATTCGAACCAACGAAAACTGGGCCGCCTGCAGTGGAGCGCGCGAACTTAACCACTCGGCCACGGGGCCAGCCCCGAAATGTTCATAATACTATTTAATCATTTAGCAGATCTCCGTTTCTCCCTTCAGATTGTTTATTATCATATTATTTCTAAAGCAAATATCTTAGAAAAATAAAGAGTATGAAACAAAAACTAAGTGCTAAACAGTTTTTGCAGTTTTCTCCCACTTTTTAAAAACTTCCTAAAAGTGTGACATTTCTCACCTTTACTCTCATCTTGCTGGCCTCAGAAGAACTCTAGCGTGTGGTAGAGAACACTGGTTTCTATCAGGTAATGAAAACCAAGGTGGTCTAGTGGTTGAGATCGGTGCTCCCACTGAGGCAGTAGGGACTATCTCTTGTTCATCATGGGTTTCCTAGTGTTTACTGCCAGGGATGTAATAAGCACTGAATAAATAAACGTTAAAAGGAATAAAATACTAAGGAATGGACTTAACTAGGAGTGGACTAACACTGAGATGCACACCCATGTCTTCTGACGGTCCTCAGACTTTTTCCTCAACACCATTTTCTTACCTTTGCGTTTGTTGCTTTGTTTGTTTTTTTTTTTGAGAAATAAGTGATTATCATGCCCTGCATACAAAACTAAGCTTTAGCTATAGACTTCAGTAAATATACCCTACACACCCCATAATCTTGTTATGCTGCAGTTCTTCTGGTCAATGCAGTAGAAACATGTTACAAGTGAAGCAGTGTCTAAGGAAAACCATTCAAGAAATTTAGATCAGGTCCAAAAATGGACCTTTTATTCCTTTTAGCATCTATTTATTCAGTGCTCATTGCATCCCAGGCAGTAAACACTAGGAAACCATGTGGAGCAAGAGATAGTCCCTACTGCCTCAAAGAGTTATACTCTGGTGAGGAAGATAGATAAGAAAGGGAAAAAAAAGACAGAGAAAATGTGATACAGTGAATTAAATATTATATGGAATTTCATGAGAGGAATAACAGAAAAAAACATTTGGTGGTGGTGAACAGTGAGGGCAGGGAGCCACATCTAAATGAGCGTGGAAGGAAAAGGAATTTTAAAGATAATGTTAAAATTATCCATGAATGGGGCTGGACAGGGTGTGGAGGGGAAGAGGAGTTACTGGGAGACGCACTGGGCAACAGGAGACTACTGCTGCTGGTGTAACAAAGGCCAAGGCAACAGTGACGTAAGCAGGTTTAACTCATTTCTCTCTCACCTAAAGTTCTGAGGTTCATGGTCCGTGGCAAACAGGGCAACTTGTACCATAAAGTTCACCCAAGGATCCAGGTTCCTCAGGTGTGGCTTCCATATCATGTTCCCAGGTGACTGTTTCATATTTACCCAGTAGGAAAGGGAGAAGAAGACGGTTGGGTATACCCCCTTTCAAAAACCATGAATAGGAGTTTCACAATTAATTCTTTCACAGCCCTTAGCCAGAACCTAGTTACATGGTCACACCTAGCTGCAAAGGAAGCCAAGGAATAGAACTTTTAGCTCTGTGGACTTGTGCCTACCTGAAACTTCTATTATAATAGAAGAAGCAGAGAAAAGATATCGAGGCACAAGGAGCAGCCTCTGTCAAAGTCTGGCACTTAGTGACCCCCAAATCTAAGTACACTACTTTTTCCACACAGAACACAATTACCCCTGTGCAAAGGAGATAGTCCCTGAGGATTATCTGTTTACTGCATTAGCTCAAATCCAGGATTGCTGGGTGTCGCAAAGTCCAATATCTCTGGGTAACCTTTCAATTAAAACTAGATGGGGGTCTTATGATCCAGCGACCTGGAAACTAAAAGAAACATTTTCTCCACAAACCTCTGCTCCAGCCATATACAAAGATGGAACAGAGACCAAGTAAGTGCAATACAAACTACCATTCAGAAAATGAAAGAATTGGAAAGCATAAAGATCACTGATCTCTGGTAATTTTCAAATCCCACTGGCAGAAACTAGAAAAACTCCCTATCCTGAGGGTAAGTAAGTTTGGTTACTCTGTCTTTCAACCCCTGATTCTGCTCTCTGGGAGGAGTGCCCCTGTCCTCTGTTTTCTGTGGTTATATCCGAAGTGGACGGTGGGGCTATGCCTTCCTTCAAAGGGTAACATCTTTCACAACTTCTTCTTGATGGTGCCAATTTGGGGATCCAGAGGTTGCTTTTGTGAGCCAGTCTGGCAAATTAGTTTTAGCAATAATTTCCCTCAAAAACTTCATGTGCTTCTCTTGTTTACAGGTAACCACAGCAAAGAGTATCATTGAGGCATAGCGTGATTGAAACCCATGATCATTTATTTTCTGCCCTTGGTGCTTTGTCCATACCCATTACTCACCCCAAAATTGAAAATGTCTGAAAGAAAAACCTCAAGAAGGAAGGCAGCACTCTCAATGTGAATTTTGCCAGTGAGAAATTCACATGAGCAAGTTCCTCTTATCTGCCTGGGAAGTTGTAATGAAGATGCTTGAGAAAGATTGGGCTACAGCTTATCTTTCTCTATGCCACCTCTCTAGAGCCAGAGCCACCTCTTAGCACTAGTAGGCATTCAAGACTCTCTTAGGACTTTGGTAAGAGGCAAGAAGCAGCTGACTTATGCTGATATAATGAGTTTTTCTGATTATTTCCGTTTGAATTATAGGGTCTGTTAGCATGTGGTTTGTGTGCAAGGTATTGCAAGTGACAGTTTTACCAAAACTTTTTTTCCTGTAAAACAAATATCCCTATGTTTTCACTCTGTAATATCTGTCCATTTGTCACTAACTACCCAGCCACCAAACTAATACCACCCAGTTTTGTTTTTGTTACAGTAATGTCCTGATTCTAAGAATCAAATTTCTAACAGTAAAGGTTTAATGCAAGAAGCAGAAACCATTCTCCTCATTTTAGGCAGAAAGGAACTGAATGCAGGTAATTAGATGATAATCAGGGGGAATTCACAAATTGTCGGATAGGCTGGAGAAATAGATTTGAGGTAGAATTAACCCTCTAGGGAAGCTCTTAACTCTGACACAGGCAGGAAGAAATGATAAGGTTGTCACTTCTTGAGATATTGAATCCAAGAACACACATCTGTACCTGTCATCCAGAAATCAGGAAACAAAAACCAAGAAGTTACCACTGCTGCTGTCACATTGCTTCTCCTCCTCTGCAGAACTGGAACGACGATGCAGATAAACCTGCTTCCACAGTGTTGCTTGCCAGAAGAAGCTGTCAAAGCAGCGGGAATATGGTCTTCTGCCTTCCAAATCTCTTGCTAATGCATTTATTTGGTGGAATTTAATTCACATGTAGAACTGTAGAAGCAAGGGGGTCCGGGAAATGTATTTTTTTTTACCTTTCAGCCTCTGCGGTACATGGAAACACACTGGAAGAATTGGGATATTTGCGAACTGCAAATTAACCACAACAAGCAAAGAATGAAAAGACTTTAGATAAGATATGAGAATCATCAGCAAAAGGATGGTAACTGAAGCCAACAGAGAGGATGTAATCAAGGGAAAGAGGGCAGTAGAAGAAAAGTGTGGAGGACAGAAACAATCCAAATGTAAGGGATGAACAGAGGAAGAGAAACTCCCAAGGAAACTGGAATGGAAAAGCCAGAAAGTGGGGAGGAAACCAAAACAGTGTGTTGTCCTTGGATCCAAGAGAAGGGAGCATTAAAAGAAAGAGAAAGGTGACAACAGAGTCAAAGGCTGCTGAAAGATCCAATGAGAAAGCCTTGAAATGGTGACTGAATTAAGTAAAAAAGGCATAACTTTGGTGATGGTGTTTCACTGGAGTGACAGGAGTAGGAGACAGACAGTGAGCTGAAGAATGGCTGCGGGGGAGAAATAGGGATCTTTTCTGTTGTTGCAGAAGAGATAGCAAAGGATAGGTTTAGATGCAGGTAAGATCATGGATGGTGGGGCATGACATTGAAAGAAATCCTTTGATATTTTTCTATTTTTCCATACATACAAGTGGAAAAGATTCTTTGCTAAATTGTGGAGCCATGTAATGAGTTATGGGATTCATGAAGAATTGGGAACATTTGATTCTATACTTATATCACAGATCAATAACTTTCTGGTAAAATTGATTAAAGTCTTTCAGTTGCTAGTGGAGCGGGAGAGAAAAAATACTGAGTGTTTGTATTAGTTTCCTAGGGCTGCCATAAAAAAGTTCCACAAACTGGATGGCTTAGAACAACAGAAATGTATTGTCTCATTGTTCTGGAGGCCAGAAATCCAAAATCAAGATGTCAGCAGGACCATGCTTCCCATGAAGGAACTAGGAATGGATCTGTGCTAGGCCTCTTTCCTAGATTCTGGTAGGTCCTTGGCTTACAGCAACATGACTCCAATCCTCATGTGGCATTCTCCCTGTGTGTGTGTGTGTGTGTGTGTGTCTCTGTTCAAATTTCCCCTTTTTATAAGGACACTAGTCAGATTACAGGCCCACCCTACTCTAGTATGACCTCATCTTAACTAATTATATCTGAAATGACCTTATTTCCAAGTAATGTCACATTCTGAGGTACTGGGGGTTAGAACTTGAACATATGAATTTGGAGGGGACACAGTTCAACCCGTAACAGAGTGACACTCCTAGATGTAAAGGAATGGAAAGTTGCTAGTAGCAAACCCTCTAACTCAGGAAGAGGGTGAATGAATACCAATTAGATGCAGTTGAAAACAGAGTGGCAGAGATGGAGAATGGAATCGTCTCCTAAGGATAATAATGCCTATACCCTAGGGATATTATGAGGATAAAGGAGATATAATACATGTAAAACATTTAGCACAAAACTCAGAATGTAGAAGAGTACTCAATAAATTAGTTAAGGATTCTGGCTTCCTTTTCAAATAGCAGTTACTACTATAAAATAGCACTCATAAGAATAACAGCATTCTCCAATTTATTCATTTATCATTTATGAACTCCCGTCTGTGCTAGGCCCTGTGGTAAAAGTAAGAATATAAAGTAGATTAAAATTAAATATTTGTTTAATGAATAAATGAGTGAGCTTACAGTCTAATGGGAGAGAAAAGCATATAGAAAATTATGGGCCAGTGAAGCAAGTGCGAAAAAGCATACAAAGCTCTATGGGCAGAACCGGAGGGCCAGGGATGGCTTCAGCAAGAGATGATAGTTGAATATTTACCTATACCCACACACCATTGGAGTGGGAGAAAGTAGGCACCACAACACTGATAATTTTTACGTCATTAACACAATTACTTCATAGAAATTGACAGTGACCATGCCAGACAGTGACCGTCTCTTCCCAAACTATGGTAGCATGTTTTCCTATTGGCAATTCCATGAAGCTAAGGGATTGATTTTCTAATTTTGGAAGGTTTGGGTCAGCATATAGCTCAAAAGAAGAATTTAAAGTATTTGAACCCACGCATAATAATATTTGATGAGAATCTTTATGAAGCATACCAAGGTTTAAAGTTTAAGATCTTTGATTACAAAGCAATAGGACAGATGATCATGTTCATAGAAGCTCCTCCTTTCCTTCCTCAACTCTTAAACTCACACGTGCAGTATCCCTGACTTTGGCTGATGAAATTTGAATAGAAAGGATACTTGTCACTTCCACACAAAAACTCTGAAAATCAGAGTGTGATAAACCACACTGGCTTTTCCTGTCTCCATGATCAGAAAATATTGCCTAGATAGTGTTGCCTTATCAGCCTGTGTTTCTGAGTGACAGCAAGTACCAGAGATGTGTACCAACCTACATTGCACAGGTTGTGCTAAACCACTGAGATCTGGGGATTGTTTGTTAATGCAGCATAACCTAGCATGTTCTACTGATATAATCACTGAATTTTAAACCAACATTTGCTGCATAGTATCTTCAAGGGCACAATTAGAAGCTGTTTTCTTTCACTTCCCTCTTGCCATGAAATCTTTTCAATTAATAGATGGAATTTCCTCACTAGAGAAAAGACTTCTTAGTCATTGTCTTATAAAGGATTTCAGGTTTATCATCTCTTCAAACTATTAAAAAAATTTTGAGTTTTTGTAGATATACAAATTTTTTTCTGGAGACAACTGTTGAGAGTTTTTATCTAGTTCCACAAAAAGCCCATAACCCATACAAGATTAAGCACAACCACTGTAGAAGCCTGTATTTGTAAATTCCTGCGTCAGTGAACAGTTGCATGACAACTTAACATTAACCAGTAAACAGTAGTTATCGTCAGGATGTGAGTTGGAGAGAACAATGCTTTGGAGAGTTTAATGAACGGTAGCTATGTACAGATCTCTAAACTAATTAATACTCTAGTTTTCTGACCTTTAGAGTTGTTAAGTTTTTCCATCACTAATAGCTCTGCAACATATCATAACATTTTTTTTTTTTTTTTTTTTAAAGATTTTATTTTTTCCTTTTTCTCCCCAAAGCCCCCCGGTACATAGTTGTGTATTCTTTGTTGTGGGTTCTTCTAGTTGTGGCATGTGGGACGCTGCCTCAGCGTGGTCTGATGAGCAGTGCCATGTCCGCGCCCAGGATTCGAACCAACGAAACACTGGGCCGCCTGCAGCAGAGCGCGCGAACTTAACCACTCGGCCACGGGGCCAGCCCCATCATAACATTTTTTTAAGGTGTCATTGGATGGCGTATTGTTTTATCAATGGATTCTGTTTGTTTACCATTTTCTGAATTGGGTCTATGGAAAACAGACATGAACACCTACACACACATACACACGAGCCTGGTAGACATTCGATCAAAAGGATAAGCAGAAAGAACCTTAGATATTACTATGAAGTTCATGGTTTATTCTGTGGAGCCCTAGGCATCACAGGCAAGAAAGAGATGGGTCCAGGGGCTATCTCTACTCCCCATCCTACTCCTGCTTCAGCTAGAGCAGCTCCTCTTATGTGTTCTATATGATGATGTTCTCTCTTGCTCTTTTTCTGTCATGACAGAACTCCTCCTTTAAAAATGTTCAAAACCCACTAATATAAATTGTACATGAGAGCATAGTGAGCTGTCTCCAAGAACCAGGAAATGAGGTTAACCTCTGAGAGTTAAACTATGAAATCCAAACTCAGGAATGAGATAAGAAATAGGCAAAATCATTTTGAAGAAAGATGATGGTTCTTAGGTTTGAATAATGTTTGGCTTAGTCAAATCAGTAATATTTATGTTTATAAGGAAATAATGTGCCCCTCAGAAAAGACCGAGGAGAGGATAGGGTGATCGGTAATATACCATGGAAAAATGAAAGACAGAAAACTTGTCCATCTCCAGTCCTGTCAAGGAAGACGTACAAAAATGGATCCATCAGATTATGTTAGATGGGCCCCAAATTCTCTCCTCCTTTCCTGACATTTCTGCCTCAAGCCAAAGAGAAGGAATTTTTCTACCCAAGGAAAAGGGAATTGATAATCTGACTAGTTAAAGCCATCTTTCACTGCCTCCCAAAGTTAGCAAGCTGAGCTGAGACGGCACCTTTGGGACACTTAGGGCTCACTAGCTCTGTGAACATATGAGACGATGTGAATTAAGGTCTGAGAGATTAACTCAACTTGCTAGTGAGCCCTGGCACACAGAGTTATTAGATTGAACTGTATGAAGCTGCTAATATTCAACCTTTTTTTTTTTGCTGAAAAAGATTAACCTCAGCTAACATCTGTGCCAGTCTTCCTCTATTTTATGTGTGGGTCGCCACTACAGCACAGCTGATGAGTGGCATAGGTTGGCGCCCAGAGTCTGAACCTGCAAACCCAGGCTGCCAAAGTGGAGCATGCAAACCACTAGCCCACAGGACTGGCCCCATATTCCACCATTTTACTTCGTTTTTTTTGAGGAAGATTAGCCCTGAATCAACTGCTGCCAGTCCTCCTCTTTTTGTTGAAGAAGCCTGGCCCTGAGCTAACATCCATACCCATCTTCCTCTACTTTATATGTGGGACACCTACCACAGCATGGCGTGCCAAGCGATGCCATGTCCGCACCCGGGATTCGAACCGGTGCACCCTTGGTGCCAAGAAGCGAAACGTGCGAACTTAACTGCTACGCCACCGGGCCGGCCCCAATATTCCACCATTTTAGCCTACAAAAATGGAGGTTCTACATAATATCATCTATATGAATCGAGGTCTGAGTTCAAATTGTTCTAGCTCCAAAACTTGGCTCTTTTCACCGTGTAGCACTGCCCTTTCTGCAAAATGTCTGAAATTTATTGATTGGCCATTTTTGAGAGCTGTGTGTATGGGGGGGGGGGGGGAGCAAGATGATTGGAAGTGGTGAAGTGGTGTTCATAAAGACTAACCTGGAAACCGTGTGTAGGATAGATTGGTGAGGAGGCTCATGTAGAGAGACCAGGTATGAGAGGGGCCTGTAGAAGCATTGAAATCAAAAGAGATAGAACAGATGGGAAGAATTCAAAGGAAAAAAAAAAAGACAGGAAATTTCGTTTCTCTGCCCTTGCCAGCGGGGCACTAAAGAGATCACTCCTTGCCTTTTGGGACGATTCAGCCCTGCCCAGGTCTTTTTTAAGAATAATCAGAAGACAGACCTGATAGCCCATCCGATGACTCAACTATCATGCTATGAGAATGATTCACTTCTCTTCTGTCTACATTTTCTCTCTGGGCTGTCATTTCCAATCCCACAGCCTAGAGTGCCAACTGAATGTCAGTGACTTGCAAATCTATCTCTTGCCCAAACCTCTTTCCTGGCCACAGACTCCTTTACCTAGTAGAAAATGGAATAACTTTACCTGGTTATCCCAGAAACATCTCAAACTCAGTATATGCAAAATTCAACTCATAGATTTCCCCACTAACTTGATCTTCCCTTTATTGCTATAATTCCTTAATTAATATCATACTAGGGATTCATCTTAGAGGATTCCTTCTCCTTCATCTTCAACATATGGTCTTTTCCTCTATCCTGTTCCTTTATCTCCTAAATATCTCCTTCCTTCTATTTCCATTGTCAGCGTTCAGTTGCACACTAATATTTAAAATTCCCTCTTTACTCTTCTCCTTCTATTTTAAAATACGCTCTTCAAATAAACTGCCACTAATTCTCCCTTCAGAAATCATCAGAGTCAGTTTCAAACTCCTTACTATGGCTTATTTTCACCACCTATTTACCACTTAATTTTCTTGCTTCATCTGTCTTGCATTTTTTTTTCATTTCTCATGTGAGTTCTAGGCAGAAAGGATTGTCAACTTCGCAAACATGTCATACTTTGTCGTGCCTCCATGCGTGTGTATAGATTTTGCCTCTACCTAGGATGCCCTCTTCTCTACCTCTGCCGCACCTCGCACCCTGCCTTGTCCACCTGGTTCTCTTAGTCATACTGAAAAACTGCTCTTCCACCTTCTCCTTGAATCCCTCCTCCACCTCCTTCTCCTTCCCCCAGGCAGAGTGACTTCTTCTTCTCCACTCCCATAATACCTTCTTTCCACATCTACATTGCCTTAATTATCTCGTTATATAACAACTCTCTGCCCCATAGATTGTGTCTTCTTGAGGGTCGTATCTTGAATGCATGAATGGATGAGGAAATCTGAACCAATTTTATTTCCCTTTTGTGATAAAACAGTAGTTTAAAACTGATCTATTGACATGTAACTGACATTTGCAGAAATCAGTGAAACACTCACAAACTGTTCTGATTCACTCCTAACAAGGACCAACTCAAAAATGAGCAGAAAGCTTCTCTTCTTATTTTTTGTGATTAAATAAGGTAAATCTTGGGTTGGTCTTTTTGGTACTTTGCCTTGTAGTCAAGAGGACTTTTGAAAATGTATTTAATGTTCCAAACAAAAAAGATTAGAAAAATGGCCAATTATGGGTATCCTTAAGAATCATTTATGTGATAGTAAGGTGGTTGATTGGCCTGAAGATTGCAAGAGTACCAAGTGCCTTGGATAATATTTTTCCACTTGATTGTTTGTTATCTTCCTGGTCTTTTAGTTACTGTCATGTATCATCATGCTGATTTCACCAAAAAACATTTGACTTTTGTCCTTTCTTTTGGATTTCTTGGTGTCATAGAAGATGTCTTCCATCTTGTGTATGTATAAATTTTCACTGATGATTAATCACTATATTTCATTAATGAGTCGAGACCTAAAACAATAAACAAGATCCTTAAAAAACATTCTATTTATTTCAATTATCCAGAGCTCTTGTGTCCAGGGAGATATCATAGTTCCAGAAATATTTGGCCTTTCTAGCTAGTTGCTAAAAACATAATTTTCTAGAGTGCTTAAAAGTCAAGAACTCAAAATTTTATTACTATTTTTCAAACATTTTTGAGTAATGATCATTTTTGATGTGTGGTAGAACTGCATTTTATTTCTCTTTATTTGTAGACTCAAAGGGTTATTGAACCACTGTTTGGGAAACAAAGTAGAGGAGGATCTCTTGTTCCTTTTTCCAAGGAAATACTAACTTTCCAAGGGAATATTAATCTGATTTGAACCAGATCTTAGACATTGTTGAACCACATTTACCTGTGGATGGGGTTATGGTATATTAAAATGTCTTGCACCTAATTGTGAGTCTCCTTTCTTCCTCTTGCCCCATGCAGCAAGAGCCAGAGAAACTGTCAAAAGGTCTTCTCCAAAGGTAATCTTAGCCATCCTACTCTCTTTCTTTGCCCTTCTAAACATCTACAAGCATTCTCATCTCTTCAGTCTTTTGTACTGAGTGGTCTATCTGAAGTTAGTAAGATCCTGAGATATGGATTTGTACTTAAACTGGTAAGAAAGGCCCTTACACTAATCCTTTTCACCAGGTCACATTTGCTAACACAGCTAACCAGCGATCTCTGCATTCGAATTTAAGTACCGGACCAGCCAATAATAAACTGGTAACTTTTTTTGCAGTTTTCCATGGATCTTTTTGCATATTTCTTCTTTGTGGAAATCATGGGAGAAGGAATGACTGGGCAAAGGCTAGATTAAAGCATTCCAGGTTTCTTGGCTGTGATACCATATAAGCATTCTCCAAACTCTCATGATCATTCAGAACAAGCTGTTTTGGAACCTTGTTTTTCTTGTCCTCATTGTCATAGTTATCATCATCATCATTGTCATCATTATCATCGTCATCATCATTTGAATATTACTTAGAGTCTCTGTGGTTGAAATTGCAGAAGAATTAAGAAAATATTGTAAGAAACTGGGATTTGAGATGGTTTTTAAATGTAAGGCTACCAGGAGAGGATAGTGACATAATAGTGATGTTAAAGATCATAATAATGATCAGAACAGCAATGTTAGTAGCTATCACTTACTGGACATTTAGTATGTGCCAAACCCTGTGGTCATTGGCTTATATATGCAATTTGACTAAATTCTCAAAACAACCCTATGAAGTAGGTAATAGTATCATTTCCATTACACAGATTAGAACTCTAAGGGCTAAAAATGTTACGTAGTTTTCCCAAGGTCCGAAATGACACTAGTGTTTGGCATTATGTTAATTTGGGCATTTGGAAGGAAAGTGATGACTTTGCAAATCATGTTTCTAGATTTATGTTCTCATCACTACTACAAGCAAATTTGAACAGGGGCTAAATGTAAATAAAATTTCATAAAAGTATTTGTAAGAGATATTCATTAAAATAAAAGACTGACTCAGGCATCTACTTTTATTTGAGATGCAATTGTTCTTTTATTTAGACTTATATGCTAGTTAAAATTATAGGTTGTTGAATTTCAATTTTGCCTCTAGCTGTTCTTACTATTAAAGCCTATGGGTTTTCTTTCAATACACAGCATTCAATATCTGATCTCCAAGCATTTATTAGTGTGTTAAAACCTCATTCTTTGCTGCTCTGTACTCAAAAGAAGTTTGGTAGAAAAACATGTATTTCTGGACTATTTTCTTAAGAATATGTAATTTGTCCATTCTTATCAACATTATTTTTCTTTGAGTTAAGCCATCCTTATTTACTGAGTTGATCTTTGGAATTATACATTAGCCTACACTGAAAAATATTAGCAAGGTCTTCCTTTTTCTTTGCTTTTTATTTCTTTTGGTAGGGAAGATTGGCCCTGAGCTAACATCTATGCCAACCTTCTCTATTTTGTATAGGGACGCTGCCACAGCATGGCTTGATGAGTGGTGGATAGGTCAGCATCTGGGATCTGAACCTGCAAATCCTGGGTCACCAATGCAGAGTGTGTGAACTTAACCACTACACCCCCAGACTGGCCCCAAGGTCTTCCTTTTTTATTGCTCCATACAGGGTTTGTTTATGAACTCAAAATCAGAAATAGTTGGGCCTCTTTTGATTGGAGGTTTATTTAATTCCTGTGAACAATGAATTCCTATTTTAGCTTCACTCTGATCTATAGTGTAGCAGTGAGACAAATTTATAGTGTCCCAGTGTTATCGTATACCAGTAAAAGGAGAAATAGACTTGTGGAATATTTTAGTAGTCTGGACTATGGTAGAACAATTTCTGACAATTATTTCTATGATAGCAAGACCTTGATCAGTAATGCTATCTTCAGTAACTGCGGTGAAGAAGAGAGGTTCTTTGAAGCTGGAATATGGTAGCATAGAATTGAAGGTATTATTTTTAAAGAAACGTTCAGTTATGCATTTTAAGTTCTTCACCTTAGAAGCTCCCCACATGCTCCATCCCCTCCACTGCTATATATCACTGCATATTAACTGTATTTTTATCTGACAATGCACACATATAACTGAATATTGTTGATTTAAGACTCATTGAATACACATTTTTGAACAATATAGTGAATGACCATGTGGAAGAAACAACTGAGAATTAGATATGAAAACGTGCTTAACTGCAGTCTAGTGCAGGACTTTCGTCGAAGGTCCCTTTTCTTGTTAGGATGATCATCAGTTTTATTCGTTTAACAGCCAGGGCGATGTTTGTGTGGTTACGTTTCATATTTCAACTTCTCTACAGAAATTTTTATCTTGATTTTTTCCAAAAGGATTTGGTTTATCTGCATAAAAGACATGCAAAATAACTTGCCAAAATAGAAAATTAGAGCAAAGGGAGAAAAGAAAATGAAAATATCCTAACTTTATCATAATTACATAGTCAAACTTCACATTTGTCTCTGAGCATCCTAGATACAAGAAAAAAAAAAAGAGGAAAATACGGTCAGTTACAACAGGGCTTTTTACCTATTATATCATGGTATAAGCAGAACATTATAGTTATTTTAAGGGACATAGTGGAAAACAGAGGAGTCTGCTTTATCAACAGGGATCCAGCTAACCTAAGGGCAGAGAGGATCAATATTTGGGCACACCTGTAAATAGTCTAGGGTACGCTCCTGAGCCGTGGTCGTGTGGTTGAAAAATCTGTTACACATTCACGTTACCAGAGAAAATGGTGTCTCCTGGTTTCTCTGGGGGGCAAAATGCTTTTCCTAGGTCTAAATTCTAAAATACTAGAGTTATCCCATTGAGAATAAATAAGGATAGACGTCTTAGATTTACAGTTAATATCTGCAGAGTCATTCACTTTTGATGTTCAGTAGTGTGATGGTTTGCCATTAATAAAGAGGATTTTGTTTATGCATTTGTTTGGCTTTCACTGTTTCTAGGCATCGTCTCACCCTATGTGACAGGTTACAGCATCATCCAGTCCTTCAAAGGAATTTCTTAGAGTAAGAGATGTAGGGCTTCCCTCCCTGCCATCTAATAGAGGCATAATTTCCCTTGGGGAGCATGAAGACCAGCCAGTTCTCCAGCCACGGCAATGGTGTATGAGTGTGTGCTCTGCCCTTGCCCTGCCCTTCCAAACCCTGTGAATGGCTCGGAAGGGCAGGGCGCTGCAACTTGCTGCCTGCAGGAAAAGGGAGACAAATTTTCATGTAAATGTAGACTTTCGCATAATGAACCAATTTACTGGCTTCCAAGCTGTGCAAGTTGTAACGGGCAGTATTTTGGAAACAAACATACGTGTATAATCAGCTACTAAGATACATAAGCGGAATATGTGGAAAATGGTTTTCTCCTAGAGGGCCTTGTGAGGGGCGTGGAAAGGAGCTTTTAAAATGAGGGAGACATCAAATCCTGTTGCCATGCAGGGCTGTAAAAAGTAAACAGTATACACACTCCCAAGGGCTTTTCTTTAAAGGAGCTGGATTGGAATGAGAACAGCACATACCACATTCAACTGTTGCCATGACAAGCAGAGGGGCTAACCCAAGCCCAGAAGATTCATGTCAACAGGTAGCTTGGCTGAGAGTTAAGGGGACATCGTTATAAGTGTTAATATTTATTAGGTAGATGATATTTCCTTCTAGACAACTGTTTTAATACTTTGGTTTGAAGTAAGCTGATATTTCTTTAAAAATAAGTTTTTCACTGAATTAGAAAGCAATCTTCATTCATGTGGAATATCCGCGGCTCTTATGAATCATCCTAACCTGACTGTACGAATCACTCTATTGTGTGGAATTGCTTATGTGTTATGGCCTGAATTGTATCCCCCTAAAATCCATATGTTGAAGCCCTAACCCCCAGGACCTCAGAATGTGACTGTACCTGGAGATAGGGCCTTAAAGAGGCAATTAAAGTAAAATGAGGTCACTAGGGTGGGCCCTAATCCCTTATGACTGGTATCCTTCTAAGAAGAGGAGATTAGGACACAGACATGTGCACGCATAGAGGAAAGATCAGGTGAGGACACGGAGAAGGCGGCCATCTGCAAGCTAAGGAGAGAGGCCTCAGGAGAAACCAAACCCACCAACACCTTGATCTTGGACTTCCAGCCTCCAGAACGGTGAGAAAATAAATTTCAGTTGTTTAAGCCACCTAATGTGTGGCATTATGTTATGTCAGCCCTAGCAAACTAATACAGGGTGTGAATTAAAAAATGACCCAGTAAGGGGCTGGCCCCGTGGCCGAGTGGTTAAGTTCGCGCACTCCGCTGCAGGCGGCCCAGTGTTTCGTTGGTTCGAATCCTGGGCGCGGACATGGCACTGCTCATCGAGCCACGCTGGGGCAGCGTCCCACATGCCACAACTAGAAGGACCCACAACAAAGAATATACAACTATGTACTGGGGGGTGTTGGGGAGAAAAAGGAAAAAAAAATAAAATCTTTAAAAAAAAAAAATGACCCAGTAAGTATTTTCTAATTTCTAAAAGAATAATTTCTCATATGCCTGTTATAGAGAAGAAAATTCACAGCTTTCCTCTGAAGTTGGCTGAAGATCCAGAGCTCCTCAATTTAAATAATGGTCTCCCTGGCAGGCCTGTAGTTTCTTTCAGAAAAGGGGCTGAGTCGTGTTCCTGTTTTCTGTGCATTCTCTGGGTGACAGCATCTATCAGGTACTCACTCTTTAATTCTATGATTTTTCATAAGGGAGAAGAAAGTGAATTCTGTAAACTGTAAACCAAGAATCTTGCCCTCAATTTGAATCAGGAATCTAGAAAGAATTTGTCAAAAGGGTTTTTTAGGGGGTGGGGGCACATATACAACAAATCGTTGATTACAAAATTTAGCATGGGACCACTAGTAACAAGTAGTGTAGCCTAATCAATCACTTCTCAGGTAATTGACTCGATGACATTGGACATTACTGTCCAGCTCTTGAGACTCTCTGCCTTTGATTTCTAAGACCTTGTCTTGATCTCTCTTATCTCCCTGACAAGAGCTTCTCTGTCTCCTTCGCTCTCTTGTCCTTCTCCAATTTATTTATAGGGCAATCTTCCCCTACCCCCGGATGGAATTGATGGAGATCCCATTCTTTTTCTGCTACCTCTTAGAACTTTAGGGACTTAGAAGCTGGACAGTGATAGTGCTGGACTCACATATTCCTGCTTGATTAGTTCTGCTGTTATCTTTGATTAGACTTTTCCACGGGCTGCTTGCACTCAGATCAATTCTCATGGCCCTAGGAGTCGAGAGGGAAAAGAAGTTCCTATTGATCAAGATTTTCAAGCCAAATCCAGCTTAGGTCATATGCCAGGTTTTTCCCCACTCTAAACTTTTATATTCTGCTTTGCGATGCTGGGGCTGGGACTCAGCTAACTACATTTCTCAGACTCCTTTGCCAGCTGGTGTCTTATTAAGTTCTACCAATGGGAGACACTAGAGGACAAGTAGAAGTCAATAGGAGGAAGGAAAGGAATTTCTTCCCCTTTTTTCAGTTCCTATCTCTTTACACCAGCAGCAGAGGAAAGTGACTCCAGCTTCTAGCTTCTTTCTAGCTTCCAGCACTCCCTACGCCATGTTCCTCAGAGGAACCAGCACCTCCAGGACATATCCCCATGGCAGTTGGAGTAACAGTTGTCCTGCTGCACGTCACCTTCTAGGCTGTAACTTCCAGGCTGTCCAAGGATCTGCCCAACCAAATCTCCTCCTCAAAAGTCCACACCCCAGTTGTGAAGAGCTTCCCTCTACAGCTCGGAGCACCAGATCTACAAGGCCCCCTCCCATGAAATCCTGTGTTCCTAACCCTCGCCCTTTTTTTGCTTCTGCAGATCTAACAGTTGTTAATGTCCACTTCACAATTTCAACTTTTCCATGCTTATGGAAAGAGTTTCCTGGATTAACTCCTCTCTCTTTGAAATACCCAGTGTGCTTTCTGTTTACCTCATTGGGCCCTGAGTTACACAGGTTGCAGGGCCAATCACCCATTGCTGAGGCCAGAGAATGACCGCAGTTGGTCAAGCCTAGGACTTACGCTCGCTTCTGTCATTGAGAGCGTGGTCTTTTACTAGAAAAGGGATAGGTAGGGGTGATAGCACTGGTGGACAGCTGTGGGGAAAAATAATAGTCATCAGAGTAAAAAACAACTTTGTCTTTTTTCTTGGTAAACTAAGGGAAGGAGGAGGGAGAAGGATAACTGAAACGGAGGAAGTGAGGTTAAGGAAGAGTTTTGTTAGAGATGAACATGCATGTCTGAGTGCTGATGGGATGGGCTAATATACAGGAAGAGATGAAGAGACCAGAGAAAGAAGAAGCAACCGGATGGTGTTGACCTCAAAAGGGAATAGGAACCCAGTTTGAGGGGAGGCCTTGAATACGAGGAAGGACACATGTGCTGAAACAGGAGTGAAGGAGGCTGCAGTGGATCCGGGTACAGGAACATTTTCTAGATAAAATTGGAAGAACTTGGAGTTCATCTCTGTTGGCCTCTATTTTCTGTATTGAGGTGGAGGTAGGCTTTGTCAGGGAGCAAGGGGAAGAATGAGTCTAGGGCAGAAGTTTGAGGAGAGAGAAGGTATGAAAAAGCCCTCTTTGAAAGGAGAGAGAAAGTCGGTCACAGAAACACAATGGGATTGCCAGGAATAATGAAAACACATTTGAATTTAGTAATTATGAATTTACAAGGGTACCAGCTTTCTTTCCTGTGTGGATTTTTAATTTAAATTCTGGTGCATGAGTATGGAGTAAGTGTAGAGAAAGTATGAAGAAAGTGTGGAGTAAGAGTGGAGAAAATGTAAAGAAAGTATAGCGAAAGTAGATATTTAGTTTCTTTCAGAGATTTTACCATAAAAGGGAATGAAAAGAGAGACAGGAGAGCTTAAGGTTTTGGCAAAGAGTTATTGAGATGATGGACCATTACATTTATTCTGGAAAAAGAGAGAAGAAAAGACAGAAGGGAGCTAAAGAAAAGAGATACACTAGACACACTAAAGGACTGGAGAGCCCAAGGAGGCCCAGGAGGGATCCCATTGCGGGTATTCAAGCAAGCAATCTGGAAGGAGAGAAGGAGCTGGTCACAGATCAGAATGTTTGATTTAATAGCGTGATGACTTTATCTAGGTGATTGTGGAAGTGAGCCGCTAAGATAGAGTGGAGGAAAATTTATTGAAAAGGAGAATGTCAAGGAACCAAGTCATTTATTTCTAGTTGCTGGGATAAGGCCTTGTTTGTCTCCTCCGTCCTTTATACGTTCAATGTTTGTTTTTTTCAGTTAAATTGTGAGCGCACTGAGAGCAGGGACTGTGTCTAAAATATATTTTTGTTCACCTAGAGCCTCATAAAACCTCTTTCCCACAGAGTATTTTTATAGAACACTGTTTTAATGAAATGGTGAAACTGGCAGTTCAAGGAATCTTTTGGACCTGTATCATTGCCTTCAGGAAGGTAAGATGTGACTATTCTGTTTTGTGGGCTTAGCAACTGAAGGTCTGGGTAAGGTAAATTATTTACCCAAGGTGAACTCGAGCTAACTTCACATGTATAGAAACTTAGCTTAAAAGAGAGCACATTCTTTTGAATTTGTCGTAACACAGAACATTGCCATTTTTTTTTTTTTTTGGTTTTCTTTCCATACGTGGCTTTGTAAAATCAGTGATGAAATGACTATTACTAGGCATAAAGTGCAGACTCAAAGGGGCGTGATACTGAATGGCAGTGACAGTTCAGCTACTGGTGACTTGAGGGAAATGAGAAGTATAAATTACTCCCATGTTGTCATCTTTCCTGTTTCAGAACCACAGGAAAGGTGATGCTCTACTCTTTTGCATACCATTTTCCCCTGTCACCCCTCGTTCTTACTCCTATGTAACGTTTCAATTGGACCAGCTCTCTTTGCCTCATGCCCACCATCTCTGATCCGCTGCCTGCATAGACTCCTGAGACTTGATATGGTTTAGGATTAAGCTATCAACTAGTTAGTGCTTAGAGAATTTTAAAAGTCACCCTTGTAAAGTCATATTTATCTAGAGTGACATTCCATGTGATGCTCATTACAAATGACAGCTGTTTTCGTGACCCACCTACTCCTACCTCTGACTGCATTCATCTTGCTCAGAAACTCTTGCTCAGTGAATCAATCATTCTTGAAGTGGTTTGAAATTTATTTATAAAAGTGAAAGACCCAAGGTTTGCAAATGATCTACTTTAAAAAAAACATTTGAGTGGAAACAACTGAAATGTCTTTCAATGGGTAAATGGTTAAGCAAACAGTGGTACATCCATGCAATGAATACTACTAAGCAACGAAAAGGAATGAACTATTGACACATGCAACAACTTGGGTGGATTTCAAGGGCATCATGCTTAGTGAAAAAAACAGTTTCAAAAGGTTGCATGCTATATGATTCCATTTATATAACATTCTCAAAAAGACAAAACAACGAAGGTGGAGAATAGGTTAAAGGACGGGGATGGGGTGAGAAGATATGGCTATAAAAGATGAGCATGTGGAGTTCCTATAAGCTGATGGAACAGTTCTGTACCTTTTTTGTACATCATCATACTTAGTTACAAATTTTTTTCTTGTGATGAGAACTTTTAAGGCCTACTCTCTTAGCAACTTTCAAATATACAGTACAATGTTAACTATATTCCCCATGCCGTACATTACATCCCCAGAACTAATTTATTTTATAGCTGGAAGTTTGTACTTCTTGATTACCTTCACTCAGTTCACCCACCTCCTACACCCTGCCCCTGTCTACCACCAATCTGTCCTTTCTATCTATGAGTTTGGTGTTTTTTTTTAAGATTCCACATATCAATGAGATCACACGGTGTTTGTCTTTCTTTGTCTGACTTATTTCACTTAGCTTAATGCCCTTAAGGTTTATCCAAGTTGTTGCAAGTGGCAGGATTTCCTTCTTTTTTTTTGGCTGAATAATATTCCGTTGTATATGTATATACCAGTTTCTTCATTGATCTATCAATGGACACTTAGGTTGTTTCCATATCTTGGCTACTGGAAATAACCAAGCAATGGGCATGGGGGTCTAGATATCTTTTCCAGTTAGTGTCTTTATTTTTTCTGGATAAATACTCAGAAGTGGAGTTGCTGGATCATATGGTAGTTCTATTTTTAATTTTTTGAAGAACCTCTGTGCTGTTTTCCATAGTAGCTGCATCAATTTACATTCCCACGAATAATGTACAAAGTTTCCCTTTTCTCCACATCCTTGACAATACTTATTATTTCTTGTCTTTTTGATAATAGCCATTCTAACCCATATGAGGTGATATCTGAGGTGGTTTTGATTTGTGTTTCCCTGATTATTGATGATGTTGAACACCTTTTTATGTACCTGTATGTTAACTGGCCATTTGTATGCCTTCTTTGGAAAAGTGTCTATTCAGATTCTCTGCCCATTTTTAATTAGATTTTTTTATTGAGGTAACATTAGTTTGTAACATTATATAAATTTCAGGTGTGCACCATTATATTTTGATTTGTGTGTGGACTACATCATGTTCACCACACAAAGGCTAATTACCATCCATCCCCATACACATGTGCCCTATTACTCCTTTCACTCTCCTCCCTCCCCCCTTCCCTTCTGGTAACCACCAATCTATTCTCTGTGTTTGTGTGTTCTTGTTGTTATCTTCTACTTATAAGTGAAATCATGTGGCATTTGACTTTCTCCATCTGACTTATTTTGCTTAGCATAATACCTTCAAGGTCCATCCATGTTGTTGCAACTGGCAAGATTTTGCCTTTTTTATGGCTGAGTAGTATTTCATTGTGTATACATACCACATCTTCTTTATCCATTCACCCATTGATAGGCACTCAGGTTATTTCCAAGATTTGGCTATTGTGAATAATGCAATAGCTATAGTGCATTCATATTTCTTAGCCATAATGCAATGAACATAGGGGTGCAAATATCTTTACACATTTGTGTTTTCATGTTCTTTGGATGAATACCCAGAAATGGAATAGCTCGATCATATGGTAATTCTATTCTTAATTTTTTGAGGAATCTCCATACTGTTTTCCATACTGAATGTGCCAGTTTACATTCCCATCAGTAGTATATGAGGGTTCCCTTTTCTCCAAATCCTCTCCGAAACGGTTATTTCTTATCTTGTTAATTATAGCCATTCTGATGGGCGTGAGGTAATATTTTATTGTAGTTTTTATTTTCATTTTCCTAATAATTAGTGGTGTTAAACATCTGTGCCTGTTGGCCCTCTGTATGTCTTCTTTGGAAAAATGTCTGTTCAGATCCTTTGCCTGTTTTTTAATTTAGGTTGTTTTGTTGTTGTTGAGTTGTATGAGTACTTCATATATTTTGAATCTTAACCTCTTATCAGATATATGGCTTGCAAATATCTTCCCCCAATGCTTAGGTTGTCTTTTGTTTTGTTGATGGTTTCCTTTGCTGTGCAGAAGCTTCTTAGTCTGATATAGGTCCATTGGTTTATTTTTTCTTTCATTTCCCTTGCCTGGTGAGACATGGTATTCAAAAATATAATGCTAAGACCAACGTCAAAGAGAGTTCTGCCTATGTTTTCTTCTAGAAGTTTTATGGCTTCGGTTCTTACATTCAAGTCTTTAATCCATTTTGAGTTAATTTTTGTGTATAGTATAAAATAATGGTCTACTTTCATTCTTTTGCATGTGGCTGTCCAGTTTTCCCAACACCGTTCACTGAAGAGACTTTCCTTTCTCCATTTTATGTTCTTGGCTCTATTGTTGAAAATTAGGTGTTCACAGATGTGTGGGTTTGTTTCTGGGCTCTCTATTCTGTTCCATTGATCTGCGTGTCTGTTTTTGTGCCAGTACCATGCTGTTTTGATTACTATAGCTTTGTAGTATATTTGGAAATCAGAGAGTGTGATCCTTCTTGCTTTGTTCCTTTTTGTCAGGATTCCTTTGGCTATTTGGGGTCTTTAGTTCTTCCATATAAATTTTAGGATTCTTTGTTCTATTTCTGTGAAAATGTCATTGGGACTTTAATAGAGATTGCATTGAATCTGTAGATTGCTTTAGGAAGTATGGTCATTTTAACCATGTTAATTCTTCCAATCCATGAGCTTGGGATATGTTTCCATTTCTTTGTGTCTTTTTTTATTTCTTTCAAGTGTTTTACAGTTTTCAAAGTACAGTTCTTTCACTTCTTTGGTTAAATTTATTCCTATGTATTTTATTCTTTTTGTTGTGACTCTAAATGGGATTGTATTCCTAATTTCTCTTTCTGCTATTTTGTTGTTGTTGCATAGAAACATAACTGATTTTTGTATGTTGATTTTGTACCCTGAAACTTTACTGTATTCGTTTATTATTTCTAATAGTTTTTTTTCATGGATTCTTTAGGATTTTCTATATATAAAGTCATGTCATCTGCAAATAGTGATGGTTGTACTTCTTCCTTTCCAATTTGGATCCCTTATTTTTATTCTTGCCTGATTGCTCTGGCTAGGACTTCCAATACTGTGTTAAATAAGAGTGGTAAGAGTAGGCATCCATGCCTTGTTCCTGTTCTTAAAGGGATGGCTTTCAGTTTTTCACCATTGAGTATGATATTAGTTGTGGGTTTGTCGTTTTTGGCCTTTATTATGTTGAGGTGTTTTCTTCTATACAGATTTTATTCAGAATTTTTATCATAAATGGCTGCTGTATCTTGTTAGATGCTTTCTCTGCATCTATTGAGACAATCATGTGATTTTTTTGTCTTCATTTTGTTAATGTTGATTATCATATTGATTGATTTGTGGATGTTGAACCATCCCTGCATCCCTGGAATAAATCCCACTCGATTATGGCAGATGATCTTTCTAATGTATCGTTTTGATTTGCTATTATTTTGTGGAGAATTTTTGTATCAATGTTCATCAGTGATATTGACCTGTAATTTTCCTTTTTTTGTGTTGTCCTCATCTGGTTATGGTATCAGGGTAATGTTGACCTCATAGAATGAGTTAGGAAACTTCCTCTTCTCTTCAATTTTTTGAAAAGGATAGGTATTAAGTCTTTCTTGAATGTTTGGTAGAATTCACCAGGGAAGCTGTCTGGTCCTGGACTTTTGTTTTTTGGGAGGTCTTTGATTACTGTTTCAATCTCCTTACTGGTGATCAATCTATTCTTTCTGTCTTTTTTATTCAGTTTTGGAAGGTTGAACAATTCTAAGAATTTATTCATTTCTTCTAGATTATCCAATTTGTTGGCATATAGCTTTTTGTAGTATTCTTTTATAATCCTTTGTATTTCTATGGTGTCTGTTGTAATTTCTCCTCTTTCATTTCTGATTGTTTTTAATTGAGGCTTCTCTTCTGTTTTCTTGGTGAGTCTAGCTAAAGGTTTGTTAATTTTGTTTATCTTTTCAAAGAACTAGCTCTTAGTTTCATCTAGTTTTTCTATTTATTTTTAGTTTCTATTTCATTTATTTCCACTCTCATTTTTATTTTTTTCTTTCTTCCACTGATTTTGGGCTTTGTTTGTACTTCTTTTTCTAGTTCCTTTAGGTGTACTGTTAGATTGATTTTTTTTGAGATTTTTCTTGTTTGTTGAGGTAGGCCCATAATGCTATAAACTTCACTCTTAGTACCACTTTTGCTGTGTCCCATATATTTTGGCATGTCATATTTTCATCTTCATTTGTCTCCAGGTTTTTAATTTCTCCTTTGATATTTTTCATTGACCCAATAGTTGTTCAGTAGCATGTTGTTTAATCGTCACCTATTTGTGGCTTTTCCAATTTTTTTCTTGTAGTTAATTTCTGGTTTCATACCATTGTGGTTAGAAAAGATGCTTGGTATTATTTCAATCTTCTTAAATTTATTGAGACTTGTTTTAGGGCCTAATATGTGATCTATCCTGCAGGATGTTCCATGTGCATTCGATAAGAATGTGTAATCTGCACTTTTCAGATGGAATGTTCTGTATATATCTACTAAGTCCATCTGGTCTAATGTGTCATTGAAAGCATATGTTTCCTTACTGATTTTCTTTTTAAATGATCTATCCATTGATGTAAGAGGAATGTTAAAGTCCTCTACTATTATTGTATTACTAGCAATGTTTCCTTTTGTGTCTGTTAATAATTGCTTTATATCTTTAGGTGCTCCTATGTTGGGTGCATAGATATTTACAAGTGTTATGTCCTCTTATTGGATTGTTCCTTTTATCGTTGTGTAGTGCCCTTATTTGTCTCTTGTTACAATTTTTTTTTAAAGTATGTTTTTTCTGATATAAGTACTGTTACCTCAGCTTACTTTTCATTGCTATTTGCATGGAGTATCTTTTTCCAGCCCTTCACTTTCAACTTGTATCTTTAAGTCTGAAGTGTGTCTCTTGTATGCAGTGTTTATATGGTTTTTGTTTTTTCAATCTATTCAGCCACCCTGTGTCTTTTGATTGGAGCATTTAGTCCACTGACATTTAAAGTAACTATCGATAAATAGGTACTTATTGCCATTTTGTTACTTTTATCTGAATGTTTTTTTTTTTTTCCTGAGGAGGATTCTCCCTGAGCTAACATCTGCACTATCTTCCTCTTTTTTGTATGTGGTTTGCTGCCACAGCCTGGCTGCTGACAAGTGTTGTAGGTCCATGCCTGGGAACTGAACCAGGGCTGTCAAAGCAGAATGCACCCAACTTAACCACTAGACCATGGGGCTGGCCCCATTCTGAGTGTTTTAGTAGTTCTTCTCTGTTCCTTTCTTCTTCTCTGGCTCTATTCCCTTGTGATTTCATGGCTTTCTTTAGTATAATGTTTAGGTTACTTTCTCTTTATTTTTTGTGTATTTATTATAGATTTCTGGTTTGTGATTACCATGAGGTTCGTATATAATAACCTGTGTAAATAGCAATCTATTTTAAGTGATGCTTTCTTAAGTTTGACCTCTTACTAAAATCTCTATACTTTTACTCCCCCCCACCCACATTTTATGTTTTTGATATCGTATTTAACCTCTTTGTGTGTGTGTATCCCTTAACCTATCATTTTTAGTACTTTTGTCTGTTGACCTTCATGCCAGCATTATAGGTGGTTGATCTGCTGTCTTTACAGTATATTTGCCTTTTCCAGTGATTTTTTTCCTTTGATAATTTTCTTATTTCTATTTGTGGTCTTTTCTTTTCCACTTAAATAAGTCTCTTTAATATTTCTTGTAAGACTGGTTGAAAAACTCCTGTGGTTTTTGCTTATCTGGATAACTCTTTATCTCTCCTACCATTCTGAATTATAACCTTGCCAGGTAGAGTATTCTTGGCTGTAGGTTTTTCCTTTCAGCACTTTAAATATATTGTGTCACTCCCTTCTGGCTGTAAGATTTCTTCTGAGAAGTCAGCTGATAGCCTATGGGGTTTCCTTTGTATGTACCTTGTTGCCTTTCTCTTGCAGCTTTTAGTGTTCTCTCTTTATCTTTAATTCTTGAGATTTTAATTATAATGTGGGCCTGTTTGGGTTCATCTTGTTTTGTGCTCTCTATGCTTCCTGTACCTGGATGTCTGTTTCTGTCCTTAGGTTACGGAAGTTTTAAGCTATTACTTCTTCAAAGAAAGTTCTCTTCCCCTTTGTCTCTGTTTTCTCCTCCTGGGACACCTATAATATGGATGTCAGTAGACCTGATGTTGTTCCAAAGGTCCCTTAGGCTGTCCTTGCTCTTATTAATTCTTTTGTTGTTCAGCATGAGTGATTTCCTCTACTCTTTCATCCAGATAACTGATCCATTTTTCTGTGTCATCAGCTCTACTGTTGAGTCCCTTTAGGGAATTTTTCATTTCCATTATTGTATTCTTCAGTCCTGGTTATTTTTTATATTTTTCCAATTCTTCGTTGAAGTTCTCACTGTATTCATCTGTTCTTCTCCCAAGATCAGTAAGCATCCTTGTGACTATTCATTTGTACTCTTTATCAGGTAGATTGTTTATCTCTGTTTCATTTAGTTCTTTTTCTGAGGATTATCCTGTTCCCTTATTTGGAACATATCCTTTTGTATCATCATTTTGCCTATTTCTCTGTGCTTATATCTACATATTAAGTAGATCAGCTATGTCTCCCAATCTTGGAGATGTGGCCTTTTATGACAGATGCTTTATAGGTCTCAGCATTGTGCTTCCCTCTCATCACTAGTTCCAAATGTTCTAAAAGTGTGGGCTATGTGTGCCCTTCTGTTTTGGCGGGGTTACTCTTGCTGTGGGCACACAGGTAGGCTAGGCTGGCCCCCAGGACTGCTAGTGGTAAGGCTCAGCCTCGTGTGGCTGCTGTGGTCACTTTATTCACTTTAACAGGTGGGAAAAGCCCCAGAATGGCTGGCTGCAAGTTCTAATAGCACAAACCTGTTCACATTTTGCTGTTAAGTGAGTCAGGCCCCCAGCATGGCTGGTTGCTAGGCTCAGGAGCTCACAATTGCTGCAGGCCTCTGGCCTGCAAGGCTGTTGTCAGCTCTCTCAGGAGTGCAGCTGGGGAGGGGGTGGTGGTGGTGCTGGCTCTAGGCACAGCAGCGCACAAGAATTTCAGGAGTTGGAAAGTGGGGCAGGTCCCCAGTGTGGCTGTTTGAGATGGCCAGCAGTACAAGTCTGCTGTGGCTGACACACCCCACCTCCTGTGGGCCCACACACCCCACCAATGAAAACCCACCCTGTGCACATACCCTGCTCCACTGAAGCAGACCCAGTCACGCCATGCTTATACAGGCCCCCGAGTTCTCCAAGGACTTGCTGGTGGGCAGGGCCAGTCCCTGGGGTAGGCTGCTTGCCCTGGCTGTACTGGATTAAATTGGTGCTCTACTGGGTGGGGCAAACCTTGTGCTAACAAGCCAGAGGGAGAAATCCAATGATGTCTGCCAGTGTTGATGTTAGCATGCCTGCACTAGGTCACCGTAAGTGCTGCCACCAGTGTCTCAGTCCCTGGGGCAGAAGGTGAGCCCAGCCACCTCCTGCCTCCCTGAGATGCATTCAGAGCTTAACAAATGTATCTCTTTTACCAAAGGACTATGCACCTTTCTTTCTGGTGATTTTGTGTTGGTTTATGGAACAGGTGAATCTGTGTTTGGGCCCTTTAAGATCTGGCTTTTCTCTCTCTGATGTTTGATAGTTTTTCTGGGGGTATTCCCTGTTGGTTTTAAAAGCCAGCAAAGCTAGGTATTATGGGAACTCATCTCAGTCGTGCTGAATTCAATAGCTGGGGTGCTTACTGTGGCATAAATCTCCCACTCACATCTCCCCACTCCTCTGGGAAAAGCTTTGTACCTTAAGATTGCTCCCAGCTGTGAAATACTGTGTCTAGAGTGTGGTTTTTCCTCCCAGAGGGGCATTTCTGCCTCTTCCACCTGTCAGTGGTGTCCCGGGTTGTGGGGGTTCTTTTCGTCCAGTTTCCAGATCTCTCTCAGAAGAAATTGTTCCACAGGTAGTAGTAGATTTGTTGTATCTTTCAGAGGACGTGATTCAGCACCCTCCTACGCCACCATCTTCCCAGCAATCTGATTGTTTGGGGGTTTTTTTGCTATTAAGTTGTATGAATCATTCTGTATGTTGATTGTGATGGGGACTACATGAATCTGTTTATGATATCAAAACTGCATAGAAGTGTACACCCATATACATGCAAATGAGAGCATATAAAAACTAGTAGAAACTGAATAGGTGTGTAGTCTAATTGGCAGTTGTATTACTCAGGATTCTTGGGAGAAACAGAAACCGAACCAATAATATGTATATATATGACTTAGTATAGGGTATTGGCTCACACAATTATGGAGACTGAGAAGTCCCATGATCTGCCATCTGCTACTAGGGGGGCCAATGGTATAGATTCCAGTCCAAGTCTGAATGCCTGAGAAGTAGGAGCCCTGAGAACAGGAGATCTATGTCTCAGCTCAAGCAGTCAGGAAGAGGGAGGGTGAATTCAACCTTCCTCTACCTTTTGTTCTATTCAGGCCCTCAATGGATTGGATTGTGGAGGGCCCTTGGTCTTACTCAGTTTACCGATTGAAATGCTAATCTCTTCCTGAAAACCAACACAGATATATCCAGAAATAATTTTTAACCAGCTATCTTGGCATCTTGTGGTCCAATCAAGTTGACACATAAAATTAACTATCACAGCAATATTATACCAGTGTCCATTTCCTGGTTTTGATATTGTATATAAGATGTTTGTATAAGATTTCATCATTAGGGGAGCTAGGCAAAGTTTACACAGGACTTTGTGTACTGTCTATGCAACTTCCCATGTCTACAATTATTTAAAAATAAAAAATTTTAAAAGAATCAGTTTGAGAGGAGCTAAGATTACTCCTCAAATAATGTCATCCTTACTTATTTGCATCCTGATTGAAAAGTGAAGAAAGAGCCCCACTCTATTCTAAGAACAATTCTCCCTAAGATGAAGGGATTATGAGAAGACCCAGTGAATAGCTCTCAGTAGAACATTAAATCAGTCTTGCTCTTGGTTACACTCTGATCCTATTAGACTGGTTCCCTTTTCATTGAATTCTTTCATGTACTGAATTTCCTGCTCCTGAACTCCCTTCTGCTAGTGAGTGGGTGTGATAGAAGATTGCAGACCCTGACCATCAATATTGCTGGCTCTCAGGTGACTCCTCATTATTGTTCCATCTCTACTTGACTGGATAATGGTCTTGGACAAGGTCTGTACTTTCTGATTATGCACTTTGCATACAACTCCCAGCTAAAATGCCCTTTCCTTATGGGGCCCTTCCTTTGTCCACCATTCTGAATTGAGTAATTCTGGCACATTATTCTCTCTTGGAGTAGGAGTACAGGTATTTTTTATCATAACACTCACCAAACTTTGAATCATATCATATCTGTTTGTTTATGCATTTAATGCCCATCTCCCCTAGACTGAGAGCCTAATGAGGGCAGAGACTATGTCTAGTTCCATCCCTAAGTGGGGAGCAAGCCATGTGCATGCACATCCCTAGAGTGCTCTTGGCAGTGGGAAAAGCCAGGGCAAATGATCTGAAGTGGGAGATTTCCTGAAAGTTTGAAGAACAGTAATGAGGCCAGTGTGGCTGTGTAAAGTGAGCATGAGGGAAACCACAGGAAAAAGGACAGAGAGGTAACAGGGGTTTGGGGAGTGGGGGAGGTGATTTCAGGGTCACATAGGCCTGTAACGACTTTGGCTTTTACTCTGTGTAAGATGGGAAATTGCTGAGGGATTTTAAGCAGAAAGATATGATTTAACATGTTTTAAAGGTATTTCCATCTTCTGGTTCCTGAATATCTCTTTAAATTAAACAAAATTGAAAGAGGAAAAGGGAGGTGCTTTTTAGTGACCCTGTAAGATCTCACACCTGCTACCTGGGCGACCCTACGCCACGTGTTTTTCTTGCATCATTTCCTTTGGTTTCAGTATTTACCACATTTAACAAATTAAAAAATTAAGGCCTACGGAGGTTACAAAAATTACCCAAGGTCATGTAGTCAGTCAATTGCAAATTTCTAATGCAAACCTTGATCTGCTAAGATCAAAAGTCATTCTCTAAACTCCTCTGCTTTACTTTTGGGGCATAATCTGATTTAAGGAGTAGAAGGAGATAAGCCTGTGGAAGTAGGCAGCCTTCAGATCGTCAAACATTTTGCATGCCACGTATAGTAGATGTTTGTATATTTTATCTGTCTGGCTTCCCCTCCCCTTCCTGCTCAGGCTATCCATCATAGTACTTTCTTTCCAGGGCTGGGATGGGCACCCCATCTGTACCTGGCGTGTCAGAGCGACTCATTCACTCCTCTAGCTACAGTGATTGAGCCAAAGGTGAACATGTGATCCCAGCCAGGCCAACCAGAGGCTTTCATTTTGGAGTTTTTATTGAAACTAGGGAAGAGTATTTCTCCTCTGGGTCTCGGAGATAGAAGTATGTAATCAGAAAATACCTTCAGTCATCTTTCTTTCTTCATGGGGAAACTAGTCCACAATGGGAGAAAAAGTAATTTGATTGGAGCACTCTTTATTGTCAGTCAACTCATGACTACTTTGCAACCTAACTCAGAGCAGGGGTGGAAAGAGGGAATGAATGTTCTTGTTGCATAATTACATCAGGCATATTAATATTAGCTCTCTCAGGATAAAGTCAAAGATTTGCAAGTGGGTAGAATCTCTCTATCAGCAAAAAGTTTCCTAATGAAAAATCAATCTTCTCTATGCCAGGCTGTTTGTGCATGAAGAGAAAATGGACCACCATCTAGACTGAAGACTGAAGACCTGGGCTGAACACCTCCACCCATGATTCTTCCCCTCCTCCTGAACTCACCCCCTAATATCAGCAAACATTAAGGTCCTTCTCTTTGCAAAGTCAGCAGAAACAGGACAGAAGAGATACGGAGGCTACAATTTGTAAGAATCAACAGAGTAGACAGATCCACAATGTGTAGACAGAGCTTGCCACGCCTCTATGCAAAGCCCCCAGAGGATCTCCAGCACATTTAGGACACATTTAGGATAAATCTGGTCATACTGTGGCCTATGAGGCCCTAGGTGATCCATCATATGGCTTCATTTCTGACCTCGTCATCTTCTACTAGTTTCCTTCTTGTTCACTCTGCTCCAACCAACTAGGCTCCTTGCTGTTTCTCAAACACTCCAAGCACCCCAACTTCAGAATGCTTGCACGTTCTGTTTCCTCTATCTAAAACACCTTTCTCTCAGATACCCTTATGGCTCTCTCACTTCTTTCAAGTCTCTGTTCTGACGTCACCAAATCATTGAGCCTTTACTGCTCTCCCGAAATAAAACAACCTACCCAAACTTATATGCCATTTTTTTAATAGTACTTATCACTACCTATTTGTTTATTTGTTAATTGTCTGACTCTCCCCACTGGAATGTAAGCTTCATGAAAGCAAGGATTCTATTGCTTTGGCCACTGCAGAATCCCCCACACCATCTTGCACATAGTAGTGAGTGCTCCATAATTATCCTTTGTTTGGATGAATGAATGTAATTGTAACATTCATTGTGACATTGTACTAATAATTGATTTGTAATTATTGCTGAATTATTCAGAGTTCCTTCAGCCTTTTTATTCTTACATTAACATTACTAAACACTTTCCTTTTCTGAAATAGGTCACGCATACACACATGCACAAGTGTTAGAATCATTGGTAGAGGGGTAAACATAGTTAAGATCACTTTGGTGATTAAGTGAAGGATAGAATTAAGGGAGCTAGAATTATAAATGGACTATTGTAATTCAGCCTTTGAATGATGAAATATTGAATTAAGCAAGTGGAAATGGATAAAGGTGCATATTTAAAAATTTTAGGTAGTAAGATCATCAGAATTTGGGAAATGTTAAAGCAGATAGTCAAGGATGATTCCATATTTTTAGTTCGGGGTGAATGGTTGATGATAATGCTCCCAATTGAGAGAGAGAATACAAGAGGGGATGATGTGGAGGTGGGGATAATCACCAAGTTAGTTTTATCAAGACTGACCTGTGGTAATGGCGAAGAAGACTCCGAGGAAATATGACCAGCAGACCAGTGGACGTATGAGGCTGAAAGTCTTAGTTTAGCTCTTAGTTTTTCCTTTTGGATTAATCTTCATATTTCTAGATACTATGCTTATGCTATTTCTTGGGTTATCAATTTTACGCATATTTTATTAATTCCTGTAACGCAAATGAGATTTTCACTCTCTTTGTTCATCTCCTCTTTTATCATCCCAGTGTAACTTTATCACTATTTTTGGTCAAATCAACAATAATGTTTACATTAATGTGGCTATATAAAAAGCCTCAGAACCAAGCAGTGTTGTGATAGCTTAATTAGCTTTCCTTGTTTGGCCTAAATTTAGTTTTTCCTTCAGTCAAATTTACTTAGCTTTTTCATTTGCTTAGTTTTTATAGAAATGCTTCATTTTTGCAAATATTCCACCATCTATTACATTGCTATCTATATTATTTTCCAAAATCTCAGACATGTCAGACAATGCCTCAATTCCACATTTTTTTCTGAAGACCCAACCCTGAACCCTTTGTCCTCTTTTTCTAGTTAACCAGTTGCTTCTGGCCTGCTGAGTGTCTCATCCTGTTTCTTTAAGCTTCACCATGAAGGTGGAATAATTTTATCACTCTGCTTTATTGCGTATCTTGTTGAACAAGACCTATTATTTTCCTCTCTCTTATTTTATGCCCTTATTTTACTGTAGCAATCCTATTGTAGCTCCCTGTGAACAAGTATTTGAGGTCCATTTTTTTCACTTTCTTTTTTTAGTCCTTGCATGTCTGAAAAAGTCTTATTTTAGCCTCACATTTGATTGAGAATTTGCCTAACTATAAAATTTTATCCTGAAAATAGTCTTCTCTCAAAATTTAAAAGGTGTGTTTCCACTGATTTGTGGTGTCTAGTGCTGCACCTGAGAAGTCCAATGTCATCTAATTTTCTTTCTTTTAATTGTAACTTACTTCTCATCCCTTCTCTGAAAAATGTTTTCTTCTTCATCATTAATGTTCCAAAAGTTCACAACATTATGATTTTGAGTTTGTTTTCATTTTCTAAGCTGGTATTCATTAACCTCTTTTCACTATATAGGACGTTTTGTTTATAATTTAAACAAAATTCCCCTATGTTTTTGTTGTTTTATTTTTCTAAACCTCCTTTTTATTAGAGATTGGACCTCCTGGATTTCTCTGATTATTTTACCTTTTCTTTCCTATTTCTTCACCTGTCTCTTATTCTACTTTCCAGAAGATTGTCTTGAGTTTAGCTTTCTTCAGATACTGAATTCTTTTCTGTTAGCATCATATGTTTAGTTTCCACAAACTCCTTTTTATTTAATGGTTGGTTTATTTTCATGACATTATCTTCTGTTTTGAGAATGTCAAGATTTCTCATCTGAACATATTAATTAAGGCAGGGGTTTTGCTAAGTGAGGGATGAGTGAGTAGGAGCATGGCTGCCGAGGGTGGGCGAGTGAACAATCTGTGTCTTGGCTAGTCTGCCTAACCCATGCCACCTACCTTCTCCACTGCTTCTCAGATATGAGCCCCTCAGGAGTTTTCACTCCTACTCTCTTTTCACAAAGCTGAACTCCTGATGCATTGAAGGCCTAATTGTGAAATGAAAAACCTATACAATTAGTAGAATAGGATGTAGACCTTACAGCGAGGGAGTTTTTAGCAAGATTTAAAATCACAAACAATATAGAATTCATAGTTCTGATGTCATAAAAAAGCAAAATTTCTGTTTCAACTTAAGATAATATTGTAACATTCTTATAAACCAAAATATTAAGAGTAGTTCTCTCTGGATGGTGAGAATGTATGATAGTGAAGAAAGAAAACTCAAAAGAAGATTGACTGAAATAAAATTGAGGAATAAAGGGTCAAGCCTACATGAGGTCAGAGTGTAATGAGGTGTAAATTAAGATGAGAGAACTCTTGGTGCAGAAGTCAGCGGGAAGATCACGGGCTAAATTTTACAGCTAGTATGGTGCTAAATGATGATAAAGGTTGCCTTGGAAAGGGGTGGATGGTGACTGAAATGGAGTAGAACTGAAAATCATAGACCATTGAATAGGTTATCTGCACAGTCCCTGTAATTTTCTAAAAGATGGGCAAGAGCTGTGGAGAGGGGCAAGACTCTGAGCCATGTATCAAAATCCTCAATGTCTAATGAAGGATTGTCCAAGAATAATACGGACTAGAGAGTTGATAGACCACACCTCTGAGATTTGCTACTTTATTCAAAGAAATATCCCGTCATATTCACCTGTAACTAAAACTGGCTATTCTTAAATGGCAGCTCTTAGGATCAGTCTAAGAAGAATCATATTTTTGACAAAGACTCATTACATTGCGTTTAATCCAACCATATTTTTCCTCTGTTTACTTTACCTATGTAGTAGACATTTTAGGTAGTGTTGAAAATCTTCACTTCCTTACTAAACTGACTGTTCTTTAATATTTCAACCTCTTGATTTATCTGCATACCTAATTGTATCAGTGAATTCAGGATAAAGGAAGCTGAAAAGGTGAGGAGAGCCTCTGAGATATGACAAGCAACCTTTTAAGCCTCAGAAATTTTACAGATCCCTAACTGATTTACAGAAGTCTTTCAATTGTTTACATACCAACTGATTGTCTTGTCTTCCCCAGGTCTGGCTGACCTACTTCCTGGTTTGATAAAGATCGCATGGGAGCCAAGAAAACACTGGCAAGATTAGTCAGATTCATTCAGAGGAAGTTACTTAAGAACTCATTTTATTTATGTTCCTTTATAAATATTTCCACTCCCACCCTTTACCTAAACCATTCATACTCATCCCTAAAAAAATCCACCAAAGTTATAATGAAAACAAAGTTATGTTCTCGTTCTCCATGGGTGGTCCTGTGTTTGTGATCAGTGCCCACAATTAGTGCAGATATTAGGGCTGTTTTTTTCTTCTCAGAACATGCAGTAGACGCAATCCTGTCATTCTATGCCTCCCTTCAATCCTGAAGTTCATTTCTTTGTCTGACCCCATAGTCCTTTAATATTCATTCAATGTGTTGTAGACACTAGGATCCTCCCTAATGGGATCCAGGAAGCATAAGGTTTGAGTAGGTTGAATTAACTGCGTTAAGCTAAGAAAACATCCAGTGGAGGCTGTTTGCTGCTAGAATTCTTTCAATTCCACTGACTTCTAGTCCCCTAAATTCATGAAAATGCAGACTAATTTTCATATGTAACACACACCCTCACATATATCCACAGATACATGTATCCTTTTGTAAACAGAAATTTTTACCTTCTGCAAATTACAAACTTAGTGGTCTGCTGTATCCCCTCAATATTGTAACTGTATTTTCCTCCTTGATAAAATACGAACTTGAGTTTCTTAAAATAGATTAACAGCTGCAGGGGAATTTACTTATGTTAATCTGGTGCTCTGGGAATATAATCCCCCAGTGAATCAGAGTTTTGTTTTATCCTAAAACTGTGTTAACAATGCTGCAGACACATTTTTGTGTGTCAGTCACCTCTTTCTAAACTTCCCTTTCGTTAACATATTCTCTTCAGTAATTTAGAAGCATCAATTAGACCGCAGGTTTATTTCATATTTAGTCATATTTTATGAGATTTCTAGGCCCTTGCTTTCTTGTTCTTGATGTGATTTCTGCAGGTAGTGAATTTCAAACAATGAGTATGAATTTCCTAACAGTATTTTATAGATTCTTAGATGCACATATTATGTTTGCATTTTACATAATAGAAACTAGAATGTATTTTATGGTCGATGGCATCTATAATTAACTGATATTGTTTTCATTTTTTTAGTGCATAAAGTAATGGTACATCTTTGACTCAACAGCATCATAGGTTCTATGAAGTGTGGTAGGTATTAGAAGAGAGCCTTTGTCATCAGTACTCAGATCTCTTTTCAGGAGCCTTGGTTCTTCAAAATTTGAGGGTGTTACAGAGTGTGAGAGTTAATTTCATATGTCAACTTGACTGGCCATGGGGTGCCCAGATTAAACATTATTTCTGGGTGTGTCTGTGAGGGAGTCTTCTGATGAGATTAGCACTTGCATCGATGGACTCAGTAAAGTAGCTTGTCTTCCCCATTGTGGTGGGCATCATCCAATCTTTTGAGGGCCTGAATAGAACAAAAGGCAGAGGGAGGAGGAATTTGCCCCTTTTGCTTCTTGCTTGTCTACTTGAGTTGGGACATCTTGTCTCATCTTCTCTAGCCTTCAGGCTAGGATTATACCATCAGTTTCCCTGGTTCTCAGGCCTTTGGACTTGGACGGAATTACACCATGGGCTTTCCTGGGTCTCCAGCTTGGAGTCAGCAGATGGTGAGACTTTTCAGCCTCCATAATCAAGGGAGCCAATTCATCATTTTATATATATATGTCTATATAAAATGTATATATATCTCCTACTGGCTCTGTGTCTCTGAAGAACCTGAACTAACAAAGAGAGGATACAAATTTAACTCACAAAACCTTAGATTACTTTATTGTTGTTATGATACTTGCTGCCTTGTGAGAGTAAAGCCATTAATTTCTCTTGCCAAGCACCATAAGCATATTTACTTTTTAAAGATTTACATGTTACAGAAACTCCATATCTTATTACAACAATTCAGAATCCCATTCTAGTTTGAGCCCTTTCCCATTTAATTGAGAGAGCATTGACCTGCTCCTAATTTAGAAATGTTTATTCTTGAAGCTCGATCTATATATCTGGACCATACAACTGTAGCTCTGGATAGAATTGCTTTCACAGAAATATATTTTGATATCTTATGGATGATTTTCACTCAGAACTTTTCTAAGCAGCACCCGTCTTTGGACAATCTCTTTGTCTTTTGTCAAATTGTTCCCCAGGCCATCACACATTAGGTTGTTCAAAACCACTTAATAGAAAACATCTGGAAAAAATCCTGTCAAAGAGTAGAGTTAGCTCAATTTTTGTTTTTTTCTTTCCTCTTTTTATTTTTGGTTTCTTCTTTAGACTTGTATTATTTAGTTTTTGTTTATTATTTTTTTAAAAATTTCATCATTTCTAATTATTGAAAGCAACATCAAATTACCTTTTGGAACATGCTGAGTTTAAATCAATTAATACAGAGTATAAAAAATTTCACATAAAGCATGTGTAAATCTATATATCATCCACAGTATAATGAAACTTTTATAAATGGGGCAAAACAAAGTCAAACAACTTATTTTTCCAACAAAAATTAAATGTATGAATATTAATGAATAACACAGTCAACATTTTGTTAATTTCTCCAACAAATTTAAGATGTGCTTTCTGCCGTTAGTCGAGTCATGTGTCCTTTTTTATTTTTTCTTAATTATTTTTGTGCACAGTTATAACTCTTGAGTCTGGAATATCTGACATAATTTTTATACTTATTCTTATGAATATGATTTTATAATTTTTGTGTGAAAGTTATGTTTCCTATTTTCATGTGAGAAAATAGATATTACAAAATTATCAATATCTTGCCCTATGGCAAGACAAACAAAATGTTTTATTTTGAGTGATTTAGTGAATGTCTAAGGCATATAGATATTTTGCAGGCTTACTGCTTTATTTAGGAAGCTGGACAATTTTTTCATTGGATTGAAAGTTTTTAATAAAAGTTTCATACCTAAAATTTAAAAAAATATAGAGAAGTGAAAATATAATTGTTGAAACCATTTTACGACACAAAAGTTGTTGATGTGGTTCAAGGATGTGTTTTAAGTAATTTTACAATTTAAAAAATCTTTTGTTTTTAGACATATTATCTCATAATGCAATGAAAAATAAAAAGAAAGGAAAAAAAGAATTTTAAGATATCTACCAGAGTAACTAGAGGATGAGGCACTCAAGAGATTGTTTGTTAGATATGTTCATTTTATTAGTGCATTTTCTGTAAAAATAATCTTTTTTTTTCAGGCTCTCATATTTTACTTATTTTTTTCTCTTTTTTTGCTGAGGAAGATTGTCCCTGAACTGATATCTGTTACTAATCTTCCCCTTTTTGCTTGAGGAAGATTGTCCCTAAACTAACATCTGTGCCAATCTTCCTCTATTTTGTATGTGGGACACTGCCACAGCATGGCTTGATGAACGCTGTGTAGGTCCATGCTCCGGATCCAAACCTGTGAACCCCAGGCTGCTGAAGCAAGGCACATGAAATTAACCACTACACCACCGGGCAAGCCCCAAATATTTTACTTAATTTAAGGCATTAGAATGTCCTAATCTAGCCTTGACTTTGGGCACAAGAACACTCCCACTCTTCAACTTTCAGGTTGCAAATGCCAAGGAGTTACAGTGATTCACATTGCTATATTCAGAACACTGTCTTATAGCAGTACATTGAAAGGCATTTTAAACGATTCTTCCTTCTCCCTTAAATGATCATCTTTAATCAAGCTAGTGCACATATTTTTTTCTCATTGGTAAAAGTACATCAGGAGATGGTAAAGTCTACGAAACGTAGACAGTCTAATATGTGCTGCCCCAAGGAATCATTTTACAAAAGATGCAAAAGATGCCCATCCATAGTTGTTTCTTGTAATGGGCTCCCAAAATTGAACTCATTAGCAATTCATGACGATATAGAAATAGACATGATACTAGAATCTTAGGGATTATCCACCTGTATTGATCAGCTTGGGCCACCACAGACTGGGTGGTTTACACAACAGAAGTTTATTTCTCACAGTTCTGGAGGTTGAGAAGTCCAAGATCAAGGTGCTGGCAACTTCAGTTTATGATGAAGGCTCTCTTTCTGGCTTGTAGAAGGCCACCTTCTCACTTAGTAATATGCATTTAAGGGTCCTTCATGACTTTTCATGGATTGATAGTTCACTTCTTTTTAGTGCCGAATAATAGTCCATTGTTTGTGTATACCACCTAGTGTCTCTTTTTATAAGGGCACTAATCCTATCGGGTCAGGACTCCACCTTTACGACCTCGTCTAACCTTACTGACCTCCTTAGAGGCTCTGTCTTCAAACACAGCCTCAGTGGGAGTTAGAACTTCAACATAGGGATTTGGGGAGGACGCGAACGTGCAGTCCGTAGCACCAACACCCTCACTTCATGAAGTAGAGAAAGATCCAGAGAGAAGGGTAGAAACTCAAGATTAAAAGAGGCCTAAAGATCATTAAGAGTCACCATTCCTCTGATGTTTTCTACAACAACCTTCTAAGTAACTTAGTAAATTCGTGGCAAACCTGGATCTCTGAGTTACTTGATTCTCAGTTGGAAGCTCTTTCTGTGGCATCGCTCCCCTCTCTCCGTGAATACTTCCCTTATGTCTTTTCCAAATTGTTACTGATTCCCTTTTACTGCAGGAGAATCCACTGCCCTAGCTTCCTAATTTGGATCATGTTCAAGGGCTTAAAAGACTATCCGAAGTTTTGTGACAATTTTTGTGTTGTCATTTTTTGTTTTATGTGTATAGCTTTTCTCAGATTCTAAATAGTCTATGACAGCAAGAGTCCATCCACCAAGCAGTGATTTTCTGTATCCTACCAGAGTGAGTTAGCCTTCTCATTCGAGAGTCTCTTTTGATGCTAGATGTGGCGTATCCACTCAATCAGAAACAGAAAGGAGTATTTTGGTTGTTCCCAGTACTGAGCTTCATGCTAAGACTAGAAAACGAATGCCACAATTCTGTAATAAAGACTTAATGAAAGGGAGAATAATAAGTTGGAGAGAAGTAAATTTTTTGAGCATTCAAGTTTCTCTGACTCTAAAAACTATGCTTTTCATTTCACCATGCTGTGATAATCCCCAATTTAACTTGCCTCGTCCTCCTGGATCTTATTAAAGCTGTAGGACATTGGGCATGGAGTAGCTAACGAGTTTTTTCCTCATTCTTAGCTGAACTTGTGTTGGAGAAAGGGGGAAGTTTAGTGGTGTTGCACTTATTTTGCAAGTGGACAAGTGGGGACTTTCGTTTTCAATCTTAATTCCAAGAAGAGAATTACACTTTTGTTCTTTAAAGTCTCCCTCCCATCCACACACAATAGACTAGAGTTGATTCCAACAGAGATACTGCAGAGAGGGAGCATACAAGCAAGAAAGATAGTTAATCAACTAAGTCTACAGCCAGTATTTGCAGAGAATGTTTAAAAAAATGAAAATCTCTGAAGAAATATAATGATGACTATAGGAGCTTAAAGACTGTACTTAAAACAAATGCATAAAATAAGACCAGAGCAAATAAGTAATAAGGGCCTTGAAGCAGGAAGCACATGCTCTGCCAGTCCATGTGGGATGCCAGAAGCAGGTCCAAAAAGGACCATAAGGTAAGTATGTAGTAGAAGGAGACTGAGCTCAAAATGCAGTATGCAATTTGTTGTATACATCGATGATGAGTAATTTATATGTACTTCCCACTATAGGAGGTGGGTCACACCACTCCCAATCTATTTGTCTCTTGTCCTTATTAACTACTGTATCAGTTTCCTCTTGCTGCTGTAAGAGCTTACCTCCAACTTAGTGGTTTTAACAACACAAATTTGTTATCTTACAGATCTGTAGTTCAGAAGTCCTAAATGGGTCATGTTGGGCTAGGATAAGGTGTGCATGACCTTCTGGAGGCTCTAGGGGAGACTAAGTTTTCTTGCCTTTTCCAGCTCCTAGAGGCTTCCCTCACTCCTGGATCCTTAGCCCCCTTCCATCTTCAAAACCAGTAAAGGCTGGTCAAGTCTTTCTCACTTTGCATCACTGACACTGACTCTTCTGCCTCCCTCTTTCACATTTAAGGACTTTGACAATTACATTGGGTAATCCAGGATAATCTCTTTATTTTAAGGTCAGATGACTAGCAAACAATTCCATCTGAGACATTTATTCCTCTTTGTTATGTAACATGACAAATTCCGGGCATTAGGTCTTGGACAACTTTGCCAAGGGAGGCATGATTCTGTCTACCACAACCACCAAGTTAAAAACCACTCTGGGTAATGTTTCCTATAAAAGTATGACGGGTGGATCTTTCTTGATACCCATTAAACCGAGTGGGAAGCAAAGAACTATATTAAGTTTCCATGGGATATGTAGATATTCAGTTAATTTGTGAGTTAGATATGAGGAATTGTGTAGCCTTCTCTAAAACTTCTCATAGTATAACTAAAAGGGAAACCCAGAGTGATTCCTAGTTCTCAATGGCACAGAAAGCCAATATTAGAGCCTAAGATTATTTCCACTTTCTCTAATTTATTTTCTCAATGCAATATTATTATCAACACTCTTATATGATTGGAGAAATTAAAAAATAGGAAAGTCATTTGCTTTGAGTTATATTTTTAAATAGAAAAATAAAAACAGGAGCTGGCCCCGTGGCCAAGTGGTAAAGTTCACATGTTCCACTTTGGCGGCCCAGGGTTTCCCTGGTTCTGATCCTGGGTGCAGACCCAGCACTGCTCATCAAGCCATGTTGAGGCACCGTCCCGCATAGCAGAACTAGAAGGACCTAAAATGAGAACATAGAACTATGTACTGGGGGCTTGGGGAGAAGAAGAAGAAAAAAAAAAGATTGGCAACAGATGGTAGCTCAGGGCTTATCTTAAGAAAAATAAAAATAGCTACCTTAAATTGTATGTCAATCCCGAGTTAGAAATACGGTAGTCATTACCATTCCCATTTTACCCTTTAAAGGTGAGGAATTTGGGGCTGTTAGTAACCACTGCTAGAAATTGGCAGAGCCCTGATTTGTCCAACTCTACATCTCATGCCCTCGCTGCGAGCATCTAACCAGTCCTCTGTGGTGCTATTCTCATCAGGAAAGTGGAAAGTCATGTGCTTGACTTGTAAGATTTGAATTAAGTAATTTAGCCTAGAAATTCACAATTGTTTTATAATTCCCAGGGATATCTCTAGCTATTTCCAGTGATGCTATACATTTCTAAACATAAAATAGAAGTCATGTTCTAAATTAACTTATGTATATGAATTCACTTTGTTAAGAATATTTATGATACATATCACCTTTTAAATGAATAAAGATATTTAATATGAGATAAGGGGGAGCTGTATCAATCTATTTGGTGTCAAACTCCCCGAAGTTGGAGCTTTAACACAATGATACTGTTTCTAACATTCAAAGGCTCCTCTCTCTCTCTCTCTTTTTAAAGCAGGCATCTTCCACCTTAAACAGAATTTCAGATAACCCAATGTTTATGTTTCTTAATAGTGATAAGTCAAATAGAGTATACCATGATAATGTTACAGAAAATTAACATTTTAAATAGTAGTTTCAGGGTGTGGGTAAAAGGAACATTCTTGTCCTTTGCATCATCTCCAACTATCTTTTGCTTAAGAAGAAAGATTGTTTACCCATTGGCCTTTGCTTTTTTCAGAGTGCTCTGTAAGTGGAAAACACTCCTTCAAGAGCATGTGAGGTATACCCCACCCTGTGTTTGGTGAAATGTTGTCATTGTCAACAGATATTGAGTAATAGCCAGGGAAAGTTATGCTATGATGCTTCCACGTCGCCTGTTAAGAACGTGAAAGGGCAAGTGAATGCTATCTGGACGGAATGCACTTGCATGAAGACATAGAGGCAGGAGAAACTGAAGCACGAGAGGCTGAGGTATGAGACCCGCCCAGATCCTAAGCTTCCTTCCATTTGGTTCAGCGATGAGTCATCTAGGAAAGAAATTGGGAAGCAAACTGAAGATAACTGTTCCTGTGTTCTTTATTTTATTTTTTTATCAAATAGCAGTCTACTCTCTGAAGTCCTTTCCATGGTTTGAGCTCACGGGCAATTTGGCCAATTATTTTTCTGAGAAAATTTACGTAGAATGCTGAGGTAAATTCTACTTAATTTAAGGCATTGAAATTGATTATTATAGGGAGGGCAAGCTGATCTCTTTGGAATACCAAGTGTGTTTCATGAGGCTCCTCAAAAGAAGTGCTTGTTATCTGGATTAAAAAACAGAGTGATTTACTAAAGTGTTTACTGTTTTTCTTAAAGCACTCGCTTCCGCTTCATAGCCAGACTGCAGCTAAGCTCGCCAAAGCTTGAGTCCTTCACGGTGCATTGGAATTGAAGGTGGGCTTGGGGGACAACTGTGATTTTAACTCTTTTTTCAAACCTCAGCTTTGTTGAAAACTATAGGGAAAAAGTAGGTCTGAGTTTCCTAAGTCTGTGAGATTAAGTTGTTAAAATATAACTATTAAACAAGTTATAGCACATGTCAAAGATATCTGTCTACATCTGTATCTACATATATATGGAATGAAGGAAAGTGAGGGAACATCAGGGGTTCAGTTTTGAAAATGATAGGTAAGTTTCTTGACTACTAAATTGATTATTCAAATATTATGAAATATGTAATTGCCACGTATCACTCTAGATTTTAATTCTGGGGTGTGTGTTTATTTACCTTTCTATTTTTTCCATATTCCTAATGACCAGGCTATCAGCAAGTCCTCTACTCATAAAGAAATGGCCTTTTCTTGAGGTCCTGAAATGCTTTCTCGTGAATAAGGTACATGAGCTTTAGCACACAAACTTTATAACAATTGTTTTAACTTTGCAATAAGTTGCTTTGAATTTTCCTTATTCACTCAGTTCTTAATTGTTATGATTACTAAATAAGTTGCTTTCACGTAAGTGATGTGTATTTAAATCTCTCTACGGCATTGGCTTAGCTTACGATATGCCAGGAACATTTCCATTTCTAAGGACTAGAATGGCCCATAAGCATTCCACCTGATACTACAGTTCTAACCTGGTAAACCCTCTATCCGCATAGAGTGACAGGGAGTTCTCTGTCACATAAAAAAATAGTCTATATAAGCTGGAAATCAACAAATCCAACCCCAAATGGATATTGAGTGTGTAGTATATCCAAGAAACATAAAGTACAGATGTTTTTAGGAGGAGGGTTAGAGAAATTTTGTAGCACCCCACTTTGAGTTATGGAGCTGATCCTTTTGGAAGAAGGCAAATACTGACAACATAATTACGTGTGTGTGTGTGTTTTAATTTGTTCATTTGTTAAATTGTGTTAAGGAAGTTAAGTGGATACAAAGCAGTCACATTTACATAATGGAACCTCAAAAAAAAAAAAAAAGAAAAGAGAAAAGGTGTATCATTTCTCCTGAGAAGAAGAAAACTGAAAGATGTGATAATAGCTGCACTCAAATATATGAGACTTGTATTTCACTGACATTCCTTGTTAGCCATTTCTTCATATCTCTAAAGGCAAAATAAAAGGAAGTGGTTTAAGTGTTGGTGATTCTCTTGTTAGACAAAATTTTAAAGCAATGTATCCAGTGACAAAAGGAAGTCATGCCATCCCTTTATTCAATTATCTTTAGTAAAATTATACAGTTATGTAATTGTAATATCCATCAAGAAGTTGAAGAACGCAAGAAATTGAAGTTGAAGAAATCAAGAAAACTTGATTTTTTTTTTTAGCCAGGGAAATATTTATATAACCAAAAAAATATTCATAAAGGATCAGTTTTGTCCATGCTGTGCATTGTGGTTGAAAGAGTTTTGGAATTAGACAGATTTGAGCTCCGTGGGACCTTGGGTAAGTTACTCAGTGGTTTTACTCCCCAGTTTCCACATTAGCAAAATAATCATAATACTATCTTCTCCATGAGACTGTGATACAGACTAAAGGAAACAGTACCTACAGTAAAATGATTAGTATCATAGATAGCATATATATGTAGAAAATAAATGTAGATCAAAAAAGCATTACTGGGAACTGCCTATTTATTCCCAGAGTTTTTTCATGTTTTATTGAGGTATAATTTACATACAGCAAAATTCACCCAGTTATGTGTACATTGCAATGAGTTTTTAAAGTAGGTATACCCATGTCACTCATACCACCATAGAGATAAAAAATTATTTCACGACTGCAGAAAGTTTCTTATGTACCTTCCCAGGTCATCCTTGCCATTTCTTCTTCCCCCAACCATGATTTCCTTATAGTTTTGTATCTTTTAGAACTTTATATAACAGGCATTACATAGTATATATTCTTTTGTGCCTGTGTTTTTTTCTCTACATAATGTTTTTTGAGATCCATCCATGTTATTGAATTTATCAGTAGTTCATTATTTTTTACAGCTGAGTAGTATTCCACTATATGGAGATACCACCATTTATTTATCCCTTCTCTTGTTGGAGGAATTTTGAGTTGTTTTCAGTTTTTTTGGCATTATGAATAACGTGGCTATGGACATTCTTGTGTAAGTCTTTGTTGTACACCTATATTCATTTCTCTTAGGTAAATAGCCGCAAGTGGAACTGCTGGATTATAGGGTACATTTATGTTTAACTTTATGTAAAACTTCCAGATTGGTTTCCAGAGTGGTTGCAACATTTTACACTCCCATCAGCAATGTGGAGAGTTCCATTTATTCTAATCTTTGCTAGCATTTGGTACTGTTGATGTATTAGTCACAGTTCTCCAGAAAAATAGAACAAATAATACATACTATTATTATAATGTATTTTATAAGCTATAATTGACATTTTCTTTTTATGTGGATGTTCAGTTGTACCCATACCATTTATTGAAAAGACCTTTTTGGTTTACCTATTAGATTGCATTGACACCATTGTCACCTGTACAATTGTCAGACTGAACTGGAATTTCCAGGCTAAATCCAAATTCCTTGGAGAGAGAATTTTATTTTCCCAGCTTAGGTTGGGTGCCCACTCTAGGACAATCTACTGTGGCAATTTGGATGAGGTTTAAGGAAATCACATGGTACAAAAATGGCCTGTTAACCTAGTCTCTCCATCAAGAATGGCATTGCATCTCTTCCTTTTTAAAAATATTTTTTATTTTGAAACAACTATGAATTCACAAGAAGTTGCAAAGAAATGGAAAAGGAGGTACCAAGCAACCTTCACACACCTCTCCCAATGTTGACATCTTGTATAATTTATAGTGTAACATCAAAACCAGGAAATTGATCTTGGTATCATCCACAGAGCTTATTCAGGCTTCACCATATATATATGCATTCTTATATGTGTGTGTGTGTATGTATGAGTCTATAATTCTATGCAATCATGTTACCTATGTAGCTTTGTGTAACTACCACCTCAATTAAGATATAAAAATATTCAGTCAGCCCAAGCTTCCCTCATGCTATCCCTTTATAACTATAGCTACCCTCCACCCCTAATCCCTAATCTGGGAACCACAAATCTGTTCTCCATCCCTATCATTTTGTTATCTCAAAAATGTTATATAAATAGAATCATAGAGTAGGCAAGTTTTTAGGATTGGCTTTTTTTCCCCACTCAGCAGAATTCCCTTGATTTCCATCCAAGTTGTTGCAGGTATCACTAGTTTTTTGTTGCCTTCCATGGTAAAAGGGACTTTTGTAAGTAAAAAAAATAAGAATGTTGAGGAAGGGAGATTTTCCTGGATTGTCTTTACAGCCCAAAGTAATCAAAAGGGCCCTTATGGAAGGGAGACAAGAGGGTGAGAGTCCGAGGTATGAGAAGATGCTATCCTGCTGGCTCTGAAGATAGAGAAAGGGCCCACGAGCCAAGGAGTGCAGGAGGCCTGTAGGAGCTGGAAGAGGCAGGAGACAGATTCTCCCCCAAAGGTTCCAGAAGAAACCAGCCCTACTGCGACCTTGATTTTAATTCTTAAAGACCTGTGTGTTACTTCTGACCTCCAGAACTGAGGATCATAAATCTGTTGTTTTAAGCCAGTAAGTTTGTGGTAATTTGTTATAGCATCAATAGAAAACTAATATATACGGTAAGTGAATTTTTAGTTTTAGAAGAAATTGCCAAACTATTTTCCAGAGTGGCTATCTCTGCTTTCTAAGATCTTACTCTTTCTTCAAGAATCACCACATATTCTACGTCTTTCTTGAAGCCTATTCTTATTCATTTCTTGAATATTTTTTAATGCCTTTTATGTGTCAGATACTCTTCTGAAAGCAGTGAACCGTACAAACGTGGTCCTTGCTTTCATAGACATGAAATTCTAGAGAGGGGACACAAATAATACATAGATAAACTTACAAATCAAGATAATATCAGAAGAAATAAATGATATAAAGAAAATGAAACAACTTTATTAGTTGTTTTAGTTTAGGTCGTTGAAGAAGCTGTTTTTAAGAGTTTTTTTTTTTGTTTTTTTTTTGCTGAGGACAATTTGCCCTGAGCTAACATACATTGCCAATCTTCCTCTTTTTGCTTGAGGAAGATTAGCCCTGAGCTAACATCAGTGCCAATATTCCTCTATTTTGTATGTGATTCACCACCACAGCATGGCCCCTGAGGAGTGGTGGAGGTCTGTGCCTGGGAACTGAACCGAGGCTGCCGAAGTGGAGCATGCTGAACTTAACCACCAGCCTACAGGGCCAGCCCAAGAGAGAAAATTTGAGCTAAAACTTGAATGTTGTAAAGGATTCAGCCATGTGGAAGTCTAGGTAGGGCAACAGCTTGAGAAGCACTGCAAGTGGGCAAACCAGAAGAGAGCCACTGTGCCTAGAGCACAGTGAACGAGGACGTAGAATTATGGTAGCTGAGATCAGATAGATGGACAGGGGACAGATCACTGGGATAGGACAAGATAAGGAGTTTAGATTTACCCATTGTATAATAAGGAGTTTAGATTTACCCATTGTGTAATTGTTACCCCCAGAAGATTTCAAACAGGAGAGGGGCATGATCTGACTTATGTTTGAAAATGGCCACTCTCTTTGCTATAAGGAGAATGGTTTGGAGAATAGAAGAGAGAAAACCAACTGAGAGATTATTGCATCAACTAAATTGAAAGCAGTGGAGTTAGAGAAAAGGTGACAGACTTAGGATTTATTTGTGGGATATAGTCAATAGGATTGCTGCTGGATTGGTGATGGGTATGAAGGAAAGAGGGTTTTTTGCTTGAGAGCTAGGGCGTGGTGGTGTCCTTAACTGTGGATGATGATTATTTTGGCTATATGGTGCTAAAATGACATAAATGTAAAATCAGCCATTATATTTATGTGTCTGAGTGGAGAACTTGTCAAGTGACAATGAGAGGTTGGTTCTGGAGACATAAATTTGGGAGTGATTACTTCATATTTCAGTTTAAGAGCTTGGATGGGATTAATCTGGAAGAATGCAGACAAAGAAGAGAGAGGGATCAAGACACTTCAATTCATAGATACAGTAGAGGATGAAGAACTTTAAAAAAAAAAATCTGAGTAGCAGCACTCTGTGAAGGTAGAGAAGGACCAGAAGGGTATAAAATCATGAAGCCAAGAAAATGAAAGTCTTTCAGTGAAGAAGCTATAGACATTTGTGTTGAATGCTACTGAGAATTCAAATACATGGACTAGGAGGATGGCTGAAATTGATTAAATTGTGGCAATTTAGTAATGGAGGCGGGAGTAGGTAGAGTGAGGGAGCGATTATAATGATGGGCAATGGAATCTGAGCTAGATGTAGAAGGAAGGAAATGAGCAGATAATGGGGTGATATAGTGAGGTGATGAGGTCCACGGATCAGCAGGCTCGGTGAAACTGGAGAATGAGATGATAAGACCGTGAGTACTAACACAGGTGAGCTGGCAGTGTTTGTGATACAAGAGGATGCTTGAAATCAAGATTTTGGGAATGGTACAGTAATTAATGATGATGAGATCCAGGTATGTATGATCATAGGAAATATGGTGGAAGAAGGCGTCGCTGGAATGGAGAAGGCCGAGGAATAGAGAGGCCAGGCAGGATGTTAAATATGTGGTCCTTGATGCCAAGAGTAGGGGTACAACAGAAGCCAAAGAACCAGTCTCAAAGATTTGCCCAACTGAGTATAGTCTCTCCCTCTTTGATCTTCCTTTTTAATTTTGTACTTTCTTAGTAACTCTTGTCTTATTCTTTGCCATTCGTGTATTTGCTTTTTTCCCTTCTTATAGATTAGGCAATGAAAACAAGTTTGTTGCTATCTCCTATAGCACAAAGCACATGCTCTCTAATACAGTGTTGCAGTGAATAAGAGATTATAAATAGTGACTCCAGGAAGCCTCTGTATGACTGAGGGCAGAACCATTTCATTAAGGGCCAGTCTAACTTGGACTAGATAGGCGGCTACAAGACAATGGTTTATTTTAAGTATAACGCTTTAGAGAAATCATATGTTACACGACAAAGATATATAGAAACAGTCAAAATTTATTTTAGAAGAGATTTTTTGATTCTTAAATAATATAAAAATAAACAAACATTTGCTTCAGCACTTATATTTCATATAAGTTAATTTAAATATACATTTATCTGAGGCACCAAAACATTCACATATACATTTCAGATTCCCAGGTTTAATCAGCAGGTTGATGTTAACAACAAATCAGTTTTGTCTTTTTAAAATCAGTGAAGTTAATTTTTATCCAAGTCCCTCTAATATTGACTATTTCTTTCCTAACCATAAACTTTTTAAAAATAAAATCTTAAAGAAAAATTCCCCTGAGTTATTTCTCTTTAATAAAATTTAATTTCCTCCCTCTCCCTAACAGACATGCTTTTTCAATTATTTACAAAAATATTGATGTTATGTGTAATCAGTGCTTGATTTAAAAATATTAAAACCCACAGTGCTTTGCACAGAACATCTCCTCAATAAGTCATGGTTGAATGAATTAATGAAGCAGCCATAGGTCCTTCAAAATGTATAAAATGTCAGTTGCATGGTACATCTAAGCTAATGAGATGCAATGTTCTCTGTGGGCTGGTGTATAGGTAAATCTTAAAAACATAAATTCCAACCTTGTATATGTCTCAGTATACTGGAGTTGGTTCCTGAAAATTTCTTTATAGGTTTTTTTTTTCTTTTTTTTTGTGAGGACGATTGGCCCTGAGTTAACTCTACTGTCAATCTTCCTCTTTTTGCTTGAGGAAGCTTGTTGCTGAGGTAACATCTGTGCCAATCTTCCTCTATTTTGTATGTGGGACGCTGGGCTGGCCCCTACAAATCTTAATCTAATAATGTCTTTTGTAGTTTACATAATAATTCAAAGAGGTAATTCCAAAGATATATTGATTCTGATATAACAAAAAAAATCAATGATTGCAGGCTTAAAACCAGTTTATAACAATAATGTCCTAATGAAACATAAATAATAATATTCAATAAATTAAGTAATACACAGTACCAGAAAATGTCAGCTGACAATGAGATGTGGAAAAGAAGAAGCATCATCTTCCTGGGGACTATTCAGGAGTTGTTTGGTTTTGTTTTTAAATTCATTAGAACAGGAAGATAAGTTTCTTCCTGTCAAGAACCCCCCATGGTTCTTTCAAAGGCATTAGCCTCTTTGTGGGCTTCTTCTGTTACACATAGTTCAAATTAATTATAAATAAAGCTCTCTGCTTTTCATGAAAAATGAATGCATACCATTTTGTAAAGGCCTTTTTTTTGGTGAGGAAGACTGGCCCTGTGCCAGCATCAGTTGCCAATTTTCCTCTTTTTGCTTGAAGAAGATTGTCACTGAGCTAATATCTGTGCCCATCATCCTGTATTTTGTATGTGGGATGTCACCACAGCATGGCTTGATGAGTGGTGTGTAGGTCTGAGCCTGGGATCTGAACCTACAAACCCCATGCCACTGAAGTGTAGCCTGTGAACTTAACCACTACCCCACTGGGCTGGCCCCTGTAAAGTCATTTTTATGGGTTTTTAAAAATTTTTCTTTTATTCCTCTTAAGAGGAGTCAAATAGTAGTCCTGAGCTGAGGTTTTCCTGAAAACTTGCAAAAGTTCAGATAAGAAAATATAGACAGAGAGTCCAAAGAAAGACAAATTCAGATCTTAAAAGCAAGAAAACAAAATAAAAGAAGTAAACTGATCAGAAGAGAGTTTCTCTTAGCAAAATGGCTAAGAGAAATGAAAGGAACAGTGCGCAGGTAGTTGCTTCTAATGCATCATGAAGATACACTTGAAAGTATCAATAGTGTCAAAAGAAACTTGCAGCATTTTGCTATCTTGTAACAGTATTTAAATGTTCCAACATCTTTGCTTTTGTTCTTATTATACATAACGTAAATTGAAATTCAAGTAAAAACATTTCAAACTCACTTCCCACTGGTTTATAAAAAGGAATGAAAACTGTTTCCCCCTTGCAGAAAAGACACCTTTAAAATAGTGACACAAAAATCTTCACAAGCATGCCTCCTTTCTCCTTAACAGAAGATGTTAAGTAACCTGAGGAGTTCAATATAAATATTAAATAATTAAGTTAAAAGAAATAGTTCATATAAATAAATAAATATGATCCATAGATTTCTACAGTTCAGTTGAACGTTCTTTGAGCAGTACTGTGGGATTCACGTCATCTAGTCCAGAGTGGGAAGCGCTGGCATTAATGGTGACTGCTTTGCTGAGCTGCGGGTCCTGAACACTGAAGGCAGTAAAAGGACAGCCCTTCACGTTATTGCAGATGAGAGACTGAATTGAGGCAGTGTTGATGATTTTAAAACCTACTTCTCCACCAAAAGTGCTGGGTTTCCAGTAGTCAGGAGAACAGATAGGATTACCCAAAAGTCCTTTCAAGGAGAATGGTGCCCCAAGTTCTACCATGGTCTCCCCGAAGATGGCATCTGGGCGAGGCTTTTCCACCAGAAGGGCAGGATACAGCTCCATGGCATCAATGTCACCATAGAGTGCTTCTAACTCCGCAGCCATTTCCTTCTCTCCTGGGAAGGTGACAGAGACAGAGATACAACCAATGTAAAACATTACACAATAAAACAACAGTTTTAACTCTTTGCTCAATTTGCTTTCAACTTCTCTGTTGTTTCCGTTTGACCTCTGACTCTTTTAAGAAGTTTAGAAACTGTTTCTCACCTGTAAGTTCTTCAAATGATTTATAGGGCGTCAGCCGAAAGCGTTTGCGGTACTCATTCAGAGACTGGTACTTCATCTCTCTGCTCTGGTCGATTGAGGCCTTTGCTATTTTCTGTGCTGCAGCTGGAACATTCCTACCACCAGCCACCTGTGGACAATGAATTAAACTGTAGAACAAGATCTGTAGGCATATTTATGATTTCTATCTTAAAAGCATTCCTTGGGTACACAGCAGGTAAGATGAATGCTCCCAGCTGAGACCTAAACTATTCAAGTTTGAAATATTCATTTCTACAATCTCTAAGATTATAGAAAGTTTTGAAAAATATCCATTTTTAAGGTGTGACTACATATTGCTATCTGATAATTGTAGACTAAAAGTTTAGACTTTTCAAAAAATGTTAGGCTTCTTATTTTAAGAAAAGAATCTTACTAGCAAAACAATGAATTCTTCTTTTATTAAGTTTAAGAAGAAATTCTAGCTACTGACTAATCCTTTGTTTTGTTTTTCAATAACAATGCGTACCCTGCCAGCAATTTGCCTGCTGAAAGATTCAACAAACTGGGTGAGTCCATGTTCCAGTAAGATAGAGTTGTTGTAGAGAAACTGTTGAAAGTTGTACTCCTGGTCATCGATTTGAAAGGTGTCAGGCAGAAGGGGATGCCAGTGATAGAGCGTGTTGAACTCAGCGGCAATGCGGTTTTGGTATTGGAACTGTTGGTTGAAAAGCAGCTCTGGGTCAAACTTCAGTTTGAAGTGATAGCCGCTCAGGTGCTGTACGTAGTCTTCAATCACGATCTTGATAGTTTCTCCTGTTTGCACAAGATAAAGAATTGAGAGCATTAATTCTTTCTGATCACAAACTTTCAAGCAACTGAAATGCAATTTTAATTTGCTGTTCCTTCACTTCTGTTTTTTCCTTTTTACTATCAGAACAAAAGGGAGTTATATTACCAATCACGCTCGAGGATTGAATGAATACGGAGCATGTGATTTTACATTTCCTTGGAATTACTTAAAACATAGCAAAGGGGACAAGTTAGCTTTCACTCGGGCAGAGGGTTTTATCTCAATTCTTTCCTCTTGTTGCTTACCTATCAGTATGAGCCTGCTCGTCTGGAACAAGCGTTCATCATCCCATTCTGGATGCTCCTGTTTGAGGACATCACACACTCTGTTGTGTTCCCGCAGCCAAATCGTGGCATACATCATCAGGCCAGGCACCAGACCAAAGACCTCCTGCCCCACAGCAAACCGCAGGTGCTCAGGAATATGAGGCGGGTAGATCATTTCCACCTGAGTGTCTTTGACTGTGGGCGGATACACCTCGCCATTAATGATCTATAAAATAACGGCAACAAGTTAACATTAATCAAAAGGAGTTAAGAAATGAATTTTAATCATTAGAAAGTTTAAAATATAGGTAAGTGGTGAGGCAGAACTAATTCTTAATATCCAAATGGAACAAACCTGATATTTCATTTTTCCGTCCTTGAAAAGGCGCAGTTTATGCTGTCTATCCAAAGTTTCACCATAAATATGACTTAAATCCACCTAGAAGATTAAGGAAAAATTTCAATTTGTTGCTGTTGAAGTTGTTTTTATATAAAGGGTCTATAATTTATCATTAAATAATTTGATGATTTAGCTTGCTTTAATTAAACATTTTCAATAAAACATTTTTTCATAGCCACAAAATACTACATTAATTTGTTTATCTACCGGAGCTACAAACCCATATATGTCTCCTGTGTTGAAAGGTATTAGTATCTCATATGGAGCTTATAAATATATCATACGCTTCACTGTAATGCCAGGGAATTTCTTTTAAAAGCATCAGAAAATTTATTACTGATATAAAATTCTTATTGACAAATTGAAGCTATGTCATTGAAATCCAAGAGATGATAATGCCGCAAAAATCTCACCTTATAATATTTAAAGCAGCAGAATCAGGTACAAACATGTTTTGAAAAGACAACTTTTTGCAGTGCTGATATTTTAAACTAAAATATAAAAGCCAAATTACAAATAATAATATTTGCATTTATGTGTGTACGTGTGTGTGTGTATTTTTACTGAACCAGTGAATTAAAATAGAAACTCTATTAAGGATTCCATAGATAGGACATTTTCTAAAAGGAGGGTGAATTATTTGATATGGCAAATATATACACGGTATTAAATGTTAGCACTTCACTATAATTTGCTGTCATCCTGATTTAACTCGGTCTTACCCCGTGACCCAGGCCTTTGGTGAAAGCTGGACCTCGCTTAGGATCTGTCTTGAAAAACTGATGGGTGAAGTGCTGGGCAAAAAATGCAAACATCATATTTGTGCCCTGGGGGTCAGGGATGAACTTTCTTCTTAGGAGAAATTTTTCCACAATCTCTTTTGAATCAGGAAGCTCTTTCTTCCCTGAAAAATGAGAAAGCTAAGGTAAGATTCCATCTGTATATTCAAGGAAGCAGACAGTGACTGTCCATTTATAGCACATTCTTTACTGACAGGAGAAATACAATTATGAACAGGATCATAATATGAATGAAAGTTCTAAGATGTGGGGGAACAGCTTCTCAGAGGATAATTTTATCTATTTCCTTTAACTAGTAGTAATTCAGTTGTAATGAAAGAATTTGAAAATATTCAGACATTACACCAAAATGTCCATTCACTTTTATGGCAAAAACATCTCCATAAGAAAGGAAAAAACCATACTTCTACTAGAAATAAATGATAGTTTAGGGTCAAATGTTCAAGGTAGCAATCCACCTTCCATTGCAATACAGTTCAAACTGCCACCTCTCACTCACCTTTCACACCCATGGGGGTTGGGCAGCCGTCAGCCACAGGAGGAAGAGCTCTGGTGTAATACGAGAGGTTGGAAAAGGATTCCCAGCTCTTATAGCCATACTGTGCATTGTAAGTTGGCGGGCTCTCAATCAAATGTGATCTGGCTGAAATTTTCAAGGAAAAGAAAATGTTTTATTTGCTCCCATATGCAACGCAAATCAATGCTCATTTCTTATTGTAAGATGTGCAAAGTGGCATCAGAGATTGAATCTCATTCCAACAAAGATACTCTATTTTAAAACAATTACATTTGGAAGTCTAACTGTCACTTATATTCAAAAAAGAGGAAAGGATGATTCATTTATAAAACGCATCTTTGATAAAGTATATATACTTTATGCAAGACATTACGGTGTAGCCATCTTGATTTACTTTAGATATGAAGTTGTTTTCTAGTCAACCCAAATCCAAACTAACCATTTATTTTAATGGGTGCAATTCTGTGGCCCGTGGGCATTCAATAAAACAACTGAACCACATTTCCTTCACCAATCGGCAAGAACAGTGAAGGCTGGAAGAAGTGGGCAGGATTGTAGGTAGAGTTCTGACTGTGAGACAGAGCTTCATAAACTGGAACCGAAACGTCAATATTTTTGGCCATTAAGACAAAAGGCAAATTGGAAAGATATATTTAAAGTCATTTTGACAAGGTTGGAAACACATTTTCTGAATAGGTACAGTCATGTGCAGTATAATAAAGTACATTTTTCTTTGAGGAAGCTGAAAATCTTAGAAAGAGACTAGTACTTACATACTAACACGTATTTCATAACTGCATTTCGCAGGAAGGGAAAGCTATTGACAATGTTCCAGACTCCCTTGAAGTGGGTAAGTATGTAGTGTACTGTGTTTGGAGTAGGTTTCAGGAATAATTTTATCCTTGTCAGAAATTCAGCTGCAACAAGAGAAAAGAAGGAGGGAGAAATTAACCAGGCCCATTATAAGACACGAATCTGTAAAATGATAACTGAGTCTATTCCCATTCCAAATGAGGGCCCCCAAGGGCAAACTTACGTGTTGAACAGTTTTCACCATAGAATCCTGTGCGCGTGCAGTCACACTGATACTGGTCAAATCCCACACTCATACATACACCTCGGTTTTGACACGGGTTGGAACAGCAAGGATTTGCTACAATAAAAGTAAGGATAGTAAATACATCATTCTTCAGTGTCTTAATCTTGATTTAAACATTTAAGTGTTTTACTTACTAGGAGTCAACTTTACAATGATAAATGCAAGAAATAAACAGGTAGTCATGGGAAAACAATTTTTTTTAACCTGCTTCACAGAATGGTTATACGGAGAAATACCAACTTCTTATTCTAAGTAAGGGTAACAGAATAATCAACCAGGGAAATCATGTTGCTTTTTCGTAGTAAGTTTTTAGATGTTCAAATTAGCATTTTTAAGAAGCTCAAATAAGCAGCAATTTCAAAATTAAAATGGATGATCTAGTACAATAATCAAACTTTAGGGAAAATTTCAAAGTAAAAACAGCTTACTTTTACTATATTTTGCTTATCTTAGAAAACAATCTGGACTTTCTTGGGGCAGGAAAGTACCAACCAGGTTATTTAAAACAATTACTCCTAGTCAATGACAGTAGGTACCACACACAAACATTTCACATATATTGATCAGATCCTATCTGATTATAACGACAACCTGCAAATTAGTATCACTATTCCTATTTAGCAGAGGAGAAAACTGAGACCCAGACTGGTGAAGTAACTGGCCCACGATGATCCGAGCTGGTGGCAAAGCTGGCATATTCACCCAGTTCTTCTGGACTCTAAGCTCTTTACAAAGCCATACGGCTCTCTATTCGGAGAGTGTGCAGGGTACCGGGAGAATCCGGGAGGGCACAGCGGAAACGCGGCCTCTGTGCGCGGAACCGAGGAGTCCCCGGTGCAGGGTGCCAGGTACCTACCTGCGTGGCCGAGCGCCAGGGCGACGCAGAGCAGCAGGGCGCGGGCGAGCATCTGGGCGGCTGGCAGGACGCGGGCGGGCGGAGGCGGTGCCGGGTGCGGGCTGGGAGGCAGTGCTGGAGGAGGCGCTGTGCGGCTTGCCTGGGCGGACCTCTGACGCTCGCTGCAAGTCGTTTGACAACTGGAAGCTAACGGAGAGGACCTTCCTTTTATGCGTGAAAACGAAGCCCACGTGATGGAATGACTGTTTTTTTCCGCCTTTCCTTACCGCCCCCTTCAAACTTTTCTCCCCACTCACTTTTGAGTGCGTAATTGCGTACCACCCGGATGGGGCAGGATCTTTTATTCATGCAAATGAGAAAATCGGCAATCCGAGAAGCTGCGGTCGGCTTCTCTAAGGTGGGTGCAAAGCGGATTGCCCCCAGCTCGGCTCATCTCCCTATTCCCCTAGCCCAGTTTCTCTGTCTCCGGCGCCCGGCTTGGCGCCAGATTCCTTTCCTTCCTCCTGGTCTGACCCTGGGCTTCCGAGAGCCGGTGCCCAGGCAGATCCCCTTGAGGAGGCAGGGGCGCCGCTCTGCTTCCTCTCCGGGAATCGGCGCGGCCGGAGGTAGCAGAGTGCAGGGAATCCCCTCGCGCCGCCGCCCCCTTGTCTCGGCCCTAGGTCTCTGGGGGCCGAGGAGGTCACGGTCAGGACAGACTGGGACGAGCAAAGCCACGAAAGGCTGCCATGTATTACCCATGTCGTGGACAAACGTGTTTGATGTCATGTTTGATTTTAGTGACAACACTTAACCTAGTGTATATGCAGCTCATACATTCGTGCATACCTTTTTAAAATTATTTTTATTTGACCCAATGAAATATAATAGCTGTAGTCAGTGTACATATCTGTAATTTCTCATTATAGCTAAATTGTGTTTAACGTAAGAAATGCTGTTCTGGGCCGGCTGGGTGCCGTGGAGGTGAAGTTCGCGCGCTCAGCTTCAGCAGCCCGCTGCAGGTTCCGATCCCAGTGCCGACTAGCGCCACTCGTCAAGCCACCGTGCGGCGGCACCCCACATAAAATACAGAAGACTGGCACAGACGTTAGCTCAGGGCCAATCTTAAGAACTACTGTTCTCCACACCACCACCCCCTCTTTACTTCTTGGAGAGGAAAAAAAGGTAGATTTCTCTCCAGGATACCCCTCCTAAGCAGTTAACCTGTAAATAGTTAATTCGAGCTCAAGCAATCACCACTGTAACATTTCCTCTCCTCTTATAAACTGGGGAATCGGAAGCGCCCCGGATCTGCAGAGATGCTCACCGTCCAGAACATCTGCTTTAAAGCATTTCTTTCTTCGCTGTGTGATTTCCACCATTTTGGTCGCCAGCGCTTCACAGGAGATACAAATAAAAGGAAGCAGATTTTTAAAGTTTGCTTTTTTGTCTTTTTTGGCTCCTTGTCTAAAATGGTGGATTGTGACAATGGATCAAAGTACATTACCTGTGCTTTTCAAATGTCTGGATTTATTAGGGCTAATTTTCTATTCTCATTTTAGAACGTAGTTTGATGAGCAATTGGATGGAATGGATATAAAGGAAGGGTGATTTTTGACAATTTTGAATTTCCTCATCCTTTGCTTTTGTTTAATATCTATCTTTTGGTGGTGGTCGGGAGGGGTGTGTGAGGGTGAAATACTAAGAATAAATAAATAAATTAGCAGCAGCAAAGTGGAGACTGAAAAGTTCAATCAAGGCATCCATTCTTAGCATTAATGGAAAAGGGCAGCATACAGCCTGAAATAAAACTATACCGGATACTTCAATTTGTAGAAGTCTTAAAGAAAAAAAGAAGCTCGCTTGGAATTTTTTTTTTTTTTTTTTTTTTTTTACCATTTTACTTAATGTACACATTATCTGATTCTACATGAGGCACAAATGACTAAAATTCCATCTCATCCAGGAAGCCTTTTTCCTCCTCTAGTCATGTTTAATCATTCCATTTGTGACACTCCCGTTTATGGTATTGTCTTACATTATGGTATTGTCTTACATGAAATTTCAACTAAGAGCATAGATTTTTTTAAAAAATTATTCCGTTTAATATTTCCAATTTTCTGTTTCATTTTAAATGAGGAGGTTGTATCTACTCAAATTTTACACTGATATTTAGGACTACTAATTCGAGCTTGGTTAGATGCCATGAGAGTATCCATATTCTGACTCTGATAGTGCACTAAAATTTTATGCTGTAATCCTGAATGCATTTTGAAGTCATCATCCACATTATCCTCCTCATCAGATCTTAATTGTATACCTACTATGTATAGAAGTGTGTTCTGCTGTATGCAGAGAGACTGAATCCAAAGGGGAGGACAAAACAAGGCATGGAGAATAATCACATTTAGACTACTTGGGACTTGAAGAAATTGAACTCCATCATAGTGGAAATTCAATGAAAAACATCCCTTTGGTTAAACTATTTGGCTTAATTTGTAACTTTTGTAGCACCGTAGAGTGGAAAGAGCTCCTTGTACCTACACAGTCAGAAAAGAGCTCAAGGAAAAGATGACCCTTTGAGGATGGGCACAGTTTAGAAAAGCAGTCCCAATATGGCATTGAGGAAAAATCATTAGATATGATTTGTTAAATAATTTTGACAAGATAGAACAAATAGCACATTCTAGGATGCTGGTCATGGGGGTATATTAAATGTCCCAAACCAAATCAAAATGGCTAAACCTGCTTTATGTGGAAAAGCACTATCGTTATTGAGACATGGTATATCACACAATAAAAAATAAGGTTTTGATTATGTAAAAATTAAAGCTCACACTTTTGTATATATTTGGTGTTTGTGTATATTTTAGAGAAATATATGTATCTGTTGTACAAAATTTCTTTTATTAGTCTGAAATTTATTGGAAAGTTTTCTGCAAAGGGCACATAAGAAAGCATATTAAAAATCTTCCAGAGCATTCTATTGAGTTTTACTGCCCCCTTCTGCTGCTTGAATTTTTATCAACTTCTTTTTCTCTATGCTGCTGTGAAGGTCACCAGGTAGATTTTGTGTCTGATGTTATAATGTTCTTACAAGTCCACATGTACAGGGTTCATTTTAGTATAACTTTCATGAATTTACTGAAAAGGAATGAAATATTTCTTAATTGAAGTGATAAGCCATTCATATGAGTTAAAAGAAAATGAACAATAAAAAATCTTATTACCCAAAATTCTACATGAGCTAACATTTTTTGGGAGACATTTCTTACTACTCTAGCAGTGTTCTTCCGCTACGACATGGAAGGAAGCTCATGTCCACATCTCGGGCGAGGAGCCTCTTTTCGTCTCCCTCCCCTCTGCTTCCTCTGACGTAGTGACTCACCCAGAGAGAGTGGAGATTGCCCTTATCTTTTTCATTCATGGCATGCTAGCTAGAAAAAGAGCTTTGCCATTTTGCATCAGGGTTATTCTTAAGAGATATTTTAGCAAAGCTATGCCACAGAATATGTCTGTTTCTTGAAGGGTAAAAATGCTACTTATAAAAGACCTCTACACCAGTCCTTTAATAAATCCTAGTTATGTACTCATTCCTGGCTACACAAGATAGAAGTTTTGAGGCTAGAAAAAAAAGCATAAAAATTTTTTTAAATAAAAAAAAAACTCTTGTCAAGTAAACCAAGGGAGAAATACCAAATAATCTCCATTTCTAAGTTTTATAAAAAATTGATCTTCTTTCTTTTTCTCAAAACTTAATTCCCTGATAGATTTTTCCTTTTCTTCATTTCTCGTGGTTGTGTATCATAACTACTCAGACAAGTCAAGTGGATTGAACACAGTCCTTGTGCTGGAGCTAGGAATCTCAAAAGGGGATAAGAAAGTGTAGGAGAGTGTGAACAGGAGGGACTGAGGTGGGCATGGCGAGAACACACTCACCAATTAAATATCAGGCTTAGGATTTCCACCTTCTGATCCAGCAGTAAGGAGCTAAGAAGTTGCCTCTCCATCCTAACACCAAATAAAAGACTGAACAGACTGAAAACTCAGCGCTCTTCTTAGATCCCTCATAGAAATGAAGAGATAGGATAAAATACTGCCCCCAAAATTGGAGATGTAGGACATACAGAGAAGCACCACTTACCAGAGCAGAAACCCACAGGCAGAAACTTCCATGGAAACAAGTACTTGGATAAGAAAACCTGAAGAGGAATTGACGAATTGCTGGGTACTCAATGTGGGGAAGTCTGAGAGTTAAAACTCCAGGGGATCGCCACACTTTGGTGACTTTTACTTCCTAAAGCTCTACCAAGTTCTCGCTGTGAGTATCAGGGAAAAAAAGTCCTCTTGAGGGACTGGCAGGGGAAAAGGAAAAGAAACCATTTTGAAATATGCCAGAACATTCTTTTCTTTTTAACAAGGCCTACACTCAGGAGAAGCTATTTTACCACAGCCTAAACTGTTGGGATTTTATCAGAGCCTAACTGACCTGGGAGAAAGTAAATTATCCCACTCCAGCCCCCTCCAGCTATCTGTCCCACCTAAGGTGTAGGAGTGGGGGACTCAGAGGCACTTGTGACATTCACAGTTCAGAGGCATGAGCTGGCTAAAGCACTGAGCCCTAATCATAGAACTATAGAACACTTTCTCTCCCCCAACGCCTTAACACTATATCATGAAAGGCCTATTTATAGGAGTACATTTCTTCCAGCACACAATGTCCAACTTTCAACCCAAAATTACAAGGCATAGAGAAAGGCAAAAAACACATTTTGAAGAGACAGAGCAAGCATTCAAACCAGACTCAGTTATAGCAGAGATGCTGGAAATATCAGACCATGAACCTAAAATAACTATGATTAATATGCTAAGGGTGCTAATGGAAAGAGTAGAAAATACGCAAGAAGAGATAGGTAATATAAGCGGAGGGATGGAAATTCTAAGAAAGAATAAAAAAAATACTAGAGATCAAAAGCACTGTAACAGAAATGAAGAATGCCTTTGACGGGCTAATTAGCAGACTGGACATTGCTGAGGCAAGAATCTCTGAGTTTGAGGCTATGTCAATAGAAACTTCCAAAATTGAAAAGCAGGGGCCTGCCCCATGACTGAGTGGTTAAGTTTGCACACTGCGCTTCTGAGGCCTGGAGTTTCACTGGTTTGGATCCTGGGTGTGGACATGCCTCCGCCCATCAAGCCATCTTGAGGCAGTGTCCCACATAGCACAACCACAAGGACCTACAACTGGAATATACAACCATGCACTGGGGGGTTTTGGGGGGAAGGAAAAACAAAAGAAGATTGGTAACATTTGTTAGCTCATGTGCCAATCTTAAAAAAATAGAATAAAATAAACTCTTAAAAAAACAACAAAAAAAGCAAAATTGAAAAGCAAAGAGAAAAAATACTGAAAAAAAACCCCAAGAACATCCAAGAACTGTAGGACAACTGCAAACGATATAATATATGTGTGATGGGAACTACAAGAAGAAGAAAGAGAGAAAGAAATAGAAGCAATATTTGAAGCAATATTGTCTGAGAATTTCCCATATTAACTTCAGCCACCAAACCACAAATTCAGGAAGCTCAGAGAACACCAAGCAGAAAGTGCCAGTGAAACCACACCTAGGCATATCGTATTCAAACTGCAGAAAATGAAAGGTAAAGAAAAAGATCTTGAAAGACCCTAGAAGAAAAAGTACTTTCGAGTAAGAAAGATGAGAATTGCATCCCACTTCTCAGAAATCATGCAATCAAGCAGAGAGTGGAATAAAATATTTAAAGTGTTGAAACAAACAAAATTCACCAAGCTAGAACTTTGTACCCTGGGAAATTATCGTCTAAAAATGAAGGAAAAAAATTTCTTAGACAAAAAACAATTGAGGAAACTTGTGGCCAGTACCTGCCTTGCAAGAAATATTAAAGGAAGTTCTTTAGAGAGAAGGAAAATATGTCAGAAATTGAGATTTACATAAAGAAAGGAAGAGCATTAGAGAGGAAATAAGTGAAGGATAAAAACGACTTTTATATTTCTTATTCTTGATCTAATAGCTAACAGTTTGTTCAAAATAATAATAGCAAAAATGTATTTTAAGATTGTAGCTTATGAGGGCAGCCTGGTGGAGTAGTGGTTAAGTTCATGCACTCTGCTTTGGTGGCCCAAGGTCCAAAGGTTCTGGTCCCAGGCATGGACCTACACACTGCTCATCAAGCTGTGCTGTGGTGGCATCCCACATACAAAATAGAGGAAGATTGGCACAGATGTTTGCTCAGGGCTCATCTTCCTTAAGCAAAAAAAGAGAGAGATTGGCAACACATTACCTTGGGGCTAATCTTCCTCATCAAAAAAAAGGAAGAAAGAAAGCAAGCAAGCAGTAGCAGCTGTATTAATTTCAGACAAACCAGACTTCAGAGCAAGGAAAATTATCTTGGACAAAGAGGCACGTTACATAATGTAAAGGAGTCAGTTCTCTGAGAAGACATAACAATCCTTAAAGTATATGCACCTAACCATACAGTATAAAAATACAAGAGGCAAAGACTGATAGAACTACAGGGAGAAATAGATGAATCTACTATTACAGTTGAAGACTTCAACACTCCTCTATATAAAATAGACAGATCCAGCAGGCAGAAAATCAGTAAGAAGATAGTTGAACTCAACGGTACCACTAATCAACTGGATATATTTGACATCTATAGACTACTTTATCCAACAACAGCAGAATACACAGTCTTCTCAAGGTCACATGGAAAATACACAAAAATAGATCACCGTCTGGGCCATAAAAAAATACCTTAAATTTAGAACCATAGAAATCATCCAATGTATGCTTTCAGACTACAATGGAATTAAACTAGAAATCAATCAGAAAGAAGCAGGAGGATAACTGGGAAATCTTAAAATAGCTGGAAATTACACAACATACTTCTAAATAAAGTGAGTCAAATTAGAAATACCCAGAGAAGTTTTAAAATATTTCGAACTAAATGAAAATGAAAGTATAATTTAGAATTTGTGAGAGTGGCAAAAACAGTGCTTAAAGGGAAATTTATAGCACTGAATGTATATATTAGAAAAGAAGGAAGATCTAAAATCCATAATCTAAATTTCCACCTTAGGAAACTGAAAAAAAGAAGAGCAAATTAAATCCAAAGTAAGCAAAAGAAAGGAAATAATAAATATTAAAGCAGAAATCAAGGAATTTGAAAATAGGAAATCAATAGAGAAATTCAACGAAACGAAAAGCTGCTTGTTTTACAAGGTCAGCAAAATCGCTGTCTCTAGCTAGGCTAACCAAGAAAAAAGAGAAAAAACGCAAATTACTAATATTAGAAATAAAAAAGGGAACATTACTACAGATTCTGTGGAAATTAAAAAGATAATAAAGGAATACTATCAACAACTCTCTGACCACAAATTTGATAATCTAGATGAAATAGACCAATTCTTTGAAAGACACATCTGCCAAAAGTCACACAAGAAGAGTCAGACAGTATGAATTGGCCTATATCTACTAAAGAAATTGAATCAATAATTAGTAACCTTCCCAAACAGAAAGCAACAGGTCAGATGGATTGACTAGTAATTTCTACCAAACATTCAAGAAAGAAATCAGACTAATTCTCTACAATCTCTTCCACAAGACAGAAGCAGAGGGAATACTTCCTAAGTCAATCTATGAGGACAGCATTACCCTAATACCAAACCACGCAAAGATATTAAACAAAAAGAAAACTACAAACCAGCATCTCTCATAATTATGGGTGCAAAAATTTGCAACAAAATATTAGCAAATCAAGTCCAACAATGTATAACAAAGTTATACATCACAGCCAAGTGGAATTTATCCCAGATGTACAAGGCTAGGACCTAACATAGTAGGTACAAAATCTGTATGAAGAGAACTATAAAACTTTGATGAAAGAAATCAAAGAAGAACTAAATAAACGGAGAAATATTACATGTGCGTGGATAGAAAGACTCATAATTGTCAAGATGTCAGTTTCTCCCAACTTGATCCTTCAATTCAACGCAATCCCAATCAAAATCCAAGCAAGTTATTTTGTGTTTGTAGACAAATTGATTCAAAAGATTATATGAAAAGAGAAAAGATCCAGACTAGCCAGCTCAATGTTGAAAAGAGAAGAACAAAGTCGTAGGACTGACACTACTTGACTTCAAGACTTACTAAGTAGCTATAGTGTGTAAGACAGTGTGTTACTGGCAAAAGAATAGACATTAGACCAACAGATCAGAATACAGAGCCTAAATAAATCCGCATCAATAGAGTCAACTGATCTTTGACAAAGGAACAGTGGCAATACAATGGAGAAAACATGGTCTATTTAACAAATGATGGTGGAACAAATGAACACCCACCTGCAAGAAAAAATAAGAATATAGACACAGACCTAATTTCCTTCACAAAAGTTAACTTGAAATAGAGCTAAATGTGAAATGCAAAACTATAGAAAAGAGATATAAGAGAAGATAAAGGAGAAAATCTAGATGACCATTGTTGCGGCAATGACTTTTTAGATACAACACCAATGGCATGATCCATGAAATAAAAAATAATTGATAGTCTGGACTTCACTAAAATGAACACTTCTGCTCTATGAAACACACTGTCAAGAGAGTGAGAAGAAAAGTCACAGACTGGGAGAAAATAATTTCCAAAAGACACATCTGATAAAGGATTATGATCCAAAATATGCAAAGAACTCTTAAAACTCAACAATAAGAAAATGAATAACCTAGTCAAAAAATGGGCAAAAGACCTGAATGGATACCTCACCAAAGAAGATAGTCAGATGGCAGAGGCACATGAAAAGATGTTCCATATCATATGACATTAGAGAAATGCAAATTTAAGCAGCAACTAGATATCACTACACACCTATCAGACTTGCCATAATCCAGAACACTGACAATACCAAATGCTGACGAGGGTGTGGAGCAAAAAGAGCTCTCATATATACCTGGTGGGAATGCAAAACGGTACAGCCACTTTGGAGGACAGTTTGACAATTTCTTATAAAACTAAACATAATTTTACCATACGATCCAGCAAACGCACTCCTTGGTATTTATCAAAATGAGCTGAAAACTTAAGTCCACACAAAAAACTGCAAGCAGATGTTTGTGGCAGCTTTATTCATCATTGCCAAAACGTGAAAGCAGCCAAGGGGACCTTCAGTAGGAGAAAGGATAAATAAACTGTGGTTCATCCAGACAATGAAATGTTATTCAGTGCTAAAAAGAAATGAGCTATTAAGCCACGAAAAGACATGGAGGAATCTTAAATGCATATAGTAAGTGAAAGAAGCCGATCTGAAAAGGTTACATACTGTATGATTCCAACTATATGACTTTCTGGAAAAGACAAAACTATGGAGACAGCAAAAGAGTAGTCGGGGTAATAAAATTATTCTGTGTGATACTGTAATGGTGGATACATGTCATTACACATTTGTCAATATCCATTGAATATACAACACCAAAAGTGAACCCTAATGTAAACTATGGACTTTGGGTGATAACGATGTGTCAGTGTACATTCATCAATTGTAACAAATGTACCACTGTGGTGTAGGATGTTGATAGTGGAGGGGGTATGTGGGAACTCTCTCTGCTTTCTCTTCAGTTTTGCTGTGACCTTAAACTACTCTAAAAAATAAAGTTTATTAACAAAAAAAAGAACTTCAGCCTATAAATAAGGGCTTTTGATTTTAGCTGTTTTCTTTTTCACTTGTTCATATATTAATTCTACTCCCCTCACAGATGTTTCACTTCATTTTTAGCGATGTAAAAACACAGTCTCCACCACACAAGCCACAAGACTGTTTTGCTGAAGGCAGCATGTATTTGTTTATGACTATTCATAATCATTGGTAAAATCTTCACAGTTGGAGGCTGGAGGCTGAATAATGTCAGATGTTCATTTCTTAACTAAAATCTCACTCCACCCTAGGGACAAAGATTCCCTTGCAAACATCTGAAGAATTTATTCCTTCTCCAATTTCTCTCATGCCCAGAGATAGCATTCATGTAAGGCCTCTTTTTCCCTTTCTGGAAACACTACTCTTTTGTCTTAGAGGTTTGTGTCCTTTCCCATAGCTTCAACAAGAGCTCTTCAGGGTTTCTTGCCTCTACAGCTTTATCTCTACCCTTACTCTTATCTGAATCTCAAACCCACTCTTCCTACTATCCTCTTGATCTTTTCACATGACTGTGTTATAAACCAAACTTATCATCAAAAATAAAATATTTTCCTTTAATATTATCCAAAGGAGTTAACAGGCTCATAATCCACCCAGACTTATTAACATTTATCAGCATCTCATGTCCTACATATTTTACTTTCACATTTTGCTTACTATCTGTCTCCCCCACCAAATGTGTAAATTCCATGAAGATAGGGGTTCTGTCTGCTTTTTTCACTGTTGCATTCCAAGGGCCTAGAACAGTGAACTACTAGTGATCAATAAATATTTATGGAATAAATGAATGAATCTATCTTCTGTGAGATTAACTTTAAAAATTAGATGACCTTCATAATGCTAAGCAAAATAAGTCAGAGGGAGAAAGCTAAATGCCATGTGATCTCACTCATAAATAAAAGATAACAACAACAACAAACAAACACATAGACGCAGAGACTGGTGGTCACCAGAGGGAAAATAAGGGGAGGCACCTGTGTGTGGCGACGGATGGTAATTAGTCTTGGGTGGTGAACATGATGCAATCGACACAGAAATTGACATATAGTGATGTACATCTGAAATTTATATAATGTTATAAACCAATGTTCAGTTGGGCTGAACATACACCAACCCTAATATTCCTAGTTTTTAAACATATACTCTTAAAAGTAATGTTAACTATCATGTTCCATCTGTCAAGCCTAACAGCTTCTCATTGCGCTTGAAATAAAATCTAAACTCTTTAAACAGCCTATAATACCTACCTCCAGCTTTTTCTCACACAACTCTTTCTTCCTCACTATGATCCACTCACTCTGGGCTTTGCATGCTGTAATCACATCTAACATTTTGCTTCCCAAACACCTTTGAACTTGCTGTTACCTTTATCCAGAGTTGTTTTCCTCTACATGAATGGATTTTTTCTTATTCTTACCTATTGGCTCAAATATTGTATCCCCCAGTTACTGTCTCCTCCATATAATCTTGTTTATTTTCTTCGTTGTACTTTTTACAATTTAACTTTTAAAATTTAATTACTTGCTTATTACCACCCTCTTTCTCTCAAAGGCACTCATTGAGTGTATGATCCTTGTCTTTTCATTTCGTTGCTGTATCTTTAACACCTAGTACATATTTAGTGCATGTACCTAATTCACGATCTGTGCTCAGGATATTTCTTGAACGAATGAATAAGAATATGTGATGATCAAGACAAAGGTTATATAAAAAAATGTTTACTATACAAAATCACTTTAAATGCTTATGTATTTTTTTAAATGCCCACAATAAAATTAAAAGGAAAATTACTCTAAGGAAATTCATTTGGCAAATAATTAAAATATTTACTAAGTAAAGAAAGCTTGGAAATGAATTTTAAAAAAATCAAATATACAGATAGGTAAAGGGGCAAAAACCATGATCAACTAATTCAATAAAGACTTGCTTAGTAATCAGAAGAAAAATACAGTTTGCACTAAGAAGCAAAGAGATGCAAATAAAATCAAGAGGTCATTTTGCTTGAAAAATTAATAATAAAATAAATACTATTAATAGTGTTCATGTATTGAGTTTCACTGTATGCCAAGAACTGATAGTCTTTTTACATCTTTACATACATAACTGTAATGGAATGAAAATGGTCATGGTTAGAAACGTTCAAGGAATAGCAAGAAGGCCAATATGCCAGGTGGAAAGTCAAGGAGATCTTGGGAGATGAGACGGGAGACAAGATGGTATCTGGTAGTTAGGAGGTACTTATGTTTTTTAGGAGTGACTATCTCATTGGTGGGACCGAAGATAATTTTTATTTTCCTCTTTTTGCTAATATGTATTTCCGTATTTTCTAAATGAATGCTTATGACTTTTATAATAAAGAGTAAGTATTTTAATAAAAATTTATTTAGAAACAAAATGTCATCAACAGAGTGTGCAATAGATTATGTTCGGCTAGATATTGAGAATGCTTACTTCTCTTCACAGATACAAGGCAATTCTGTTCAGTAGATTTGTATTTCTGCCTTCCATTTTCTTGCCATGTACTTTGTATTTACATAGCCTAATTTAATGTGAGCTAAAATATTTAAATCTTCTTTATATCAAGGACCCTATCATTACTTCCAACATAGTACAATGAAAGAAGCATTTCATTTGGGAGACTTAAAGCCTTGGACAGGTCTTATATTGGTTATACCTCAGTTTCTTCATTTACACATAAGCTGGGAATGAAGATAAATAAAATACATAGACTCCTTTAAATTATTAGAAGATATCTACATCCGATACATTTAGGCTTCCTGAAATCTGTTACTTCAGATGCAGTCTGGCCGATTTTGCGCTCTGCCGTCGAGACTGTATACTTTTGCATTTCCACTTTTCCATTTTCATCTTTTTAATTTTATACTTTGACCTTTTCTCAGATCACTCCTTGGGCTGCTGGCTGTTGTAAAAAACTGAATCTTCTACAGAGATGATCATGAGGCTGATAGCGCTTCCAACAGGCTAGAACATGCCTCCTTTTTGTGGTTTAACTTGATTCCGGTTTGGTATTATTTGAAGAGTTGCACATGCTGTTTGTAAATTTACATTCTTCTTTTGGCATTTCAGCAAAACCTCACTCTGCAAATCAGCTGTTTTCACTTATAAATGATGCATGTAACTTATTTTGGAAGCAAATGGAAAAAAAAATCTATTTAAAGAAGATTCCTGGGGCCGGCCCCATGGCCGAGTGGTTAAGTTCGCGCGCTCTGCTGTGGCGGCCCAGGGTTCGGATCCTGGGCGTGGACATGGCACTGCTCATCAGGTCACGTTGAGGTGGTGTCCCACATGCCGCAACTAGAAGGACCCACAACTAAGATATACAACTATGTACGGGGGGTTGGGGGAGATAAAACAGAATAAAAAAAAAAAGATTGGCAACGGTTGTTAGCTCAGGCGGCAATCTTTAAAAAAAAAAAAAAAAGAAGATGCCTGCCCCCAACTTCCTTACCAATTTTTTTATGTATAAAATAATTTAGAAAAACAAAGCAAAAATGGTAAAGTGACTGAATAGGTGCATTTAATATTTACCAGGCCACTTATTATTTGTTTCTAAAATTTTAGTTTCAAGTAACCCTAATACATCAAGCTAAATTTTATGTATATAATATATTTCTTCATCATATGCACTTTTTGATTGCTATACATATTTTCACAACATATTTACTAGGTGTCTTCTGAGGGTAGGAGGTACAAAGCCTATACCTGAGTCAAAATTCAGGGCTTGATTTTGAATCAAGCAAATCAATCAAAGGAAGCTCTCCTTTTACTAGTAAACACGCCAATGGGAGTAGTTGTAAATCTCCAGCTCAAAGTAATTCCTCAGTAGATGTTTCACAAATGACAGGTTGTGTATGGCCTTAATTCTTCCATATTCTTGGAACCATGTTCACTCAGTCATCTACTTGCATTATACGCATTAACAATTACCACTGATTACCAAAAATAAGGGTCCTGCTTATACTATAGAGGGAAAGGCAGAAGATAAACTAGTAAGGAAGAAATGCGTATATTTACAAATTGAGGTAAGTTATATGAAGGCGTTGAACAAGGTTCACTGATTGAGAATTACAGGTTGGCCAGGGAGAGTCTGTTTATGCAAACAACACGCCTTTTTCTTTGGCGAACCGGATTGTGATAAATGAACCTCAGGAACACACTATATGCGGCAGTTTTAATACAAAGTTTTGGGGCTTTATAGTTAGAAGCTCTGTAGTAAGAGGACAAAGAAAGCTAAAAGATCAATTTATGTCATCAAACATCATTTCTTCTTTTGTGCTGTTTAACAGAAAACGCTTAAACATTATTACCATGAAGTTGTCACTCTTCTCTAGGCCAATAATTGTTGATAGAGGAAAATATCCAGTAACAAATGTCTATTATGTTCCTGTAATTTAAAATAATTTAAAGAAATAAGTCAGAATTGTAGTGCTTTCATGAACACTTGTGTAATTATTCATTCAATCACAGCATTTACTGAACATCTATTTGAGGTGAAGTATAGTATAGATTGTAATTTAACCTTCACGACAGCCCTGCTTGATGCACACTTTAAAGTTTATTTTCTAGATAATAACACTGGACCTCAGAGGGGACCAAAGCCACACAGCTAGTGAATTACAAAGCTGAGATTTAATTATTCACATATTTGTTTTCCAACTATACAAAGTAAATTACCTAGCAGTAGGATCCTATATGATTAAAATATGGGCTCCGGATTTAGGTTCCACTAATTTCTTGCTGTCTGGCCTTTGAAAAAACACTAAACTTCTTTTTCCCTTAGTTTTCTCTTCTGTCAGTGGGAATAAAAATACAGTAATATACATGAAAGACTGAGAACAGCGCCTAGCACACAACGCTCTGTAAATCTTTGATGTTTTTATATTTGTATGTATTTAGATGTCAATATTCATCAAAGATGAAATCTATTTCACTCTTTCTGTCTGCAAGCCCTGGGTGAGGCACTGTACATGTGCGCTCTAAGATCCTTAGTGTTCAGCATCTCTCTGCATTCATGGGACTGTGTAGCGGGTGCAACCATTTTAAAAAGTGGCTTCCAATACTTCCGTTTAGAGTCTCCCAGAGATTCAAGGAAATTCATATTATGTAATACTAATTTTGGGATCACATCAGACTTTCCCATAGGAAATCTTCTCTCTCCATATTAAATACCCAAGTGTATATGCTCATGATGGGTAATGTCAAGTAAATATTTTAGAATTGTTATCAATTATGAGGAAATATCACATTTCTTTCGTAATGAGTAGTGAGGTTTCAGAGAATGTCAAATTTTCTCGTGCAAGGGCTAATCTTAACTATTTTTTGAATGGACAACAGCCAAGCTCTGCAAGGCTGGGGCTTCTCCCAGCACCTCGAAAAGAGCTGATGCCAGTGAGGGGCACTGAAGCTTAAAACCGATTGTCTTCACAGTAAATCAACTTTGCGGGAAGGCCACATGAAAAAATAAACCAGTGCATGTGAATTTTTCTGATTTCTTTTAAAATATTTTAATTTCTGTGTTTTAGAATTTAGTTTGGGTAATAGGATCAAAGAGGATAAAATTGTGGAGTGAGAAATGTAGTGGTCTTGGATTTTCTTTCCTCCTTATTCAGGAATTACACATCTAATCCAAGTTTGCCATTTCACAAATTCACAGTTGTGGGCGAGAAAGAGAAGCTAAATGGTGCTGAGCAATTTTATCACAGGCACTAGAAAAATTAATTCAGTCCATACCCTACTAAGGGCACTCAGTAGTGGTAAAGAATACAAATAGGTTGGACATGAAGAAGACTGCAAAATTGGTTATCCTCACACAGAAATACGTTTGTCCCCAGGAGGGTAAGTGTATCGAACCAAGTAGGTGCTGGATAAATCTTTACTGAAGAAGGAAGGAAGCGGGATGCATCTGAACCACTAGAGACCTCTCCTATTATTGCAGAACTTCAAGAGCCGCATCTCTGCAGAATAACAGCTAACTCTCATATCCATTTACTATATAACTGGTTCTATTATAAGCGTCTTCATATTAACGCATTTAATTTCTAAAACAACTCGGAGATAAGTAGTATTATTATGACACACGCTTTACAGATAATGACACTGAGCTCAGAGAGACCACCTCATTCGTTCAAGGTCACACACCTATTAAGCGGCAGGATGGGAATTTGAACCAGGGCAGTCTGATACCAGCATCTGTGCTCTTTCACCACTGTGCTAAGAGAAAAGGAAAAAAGCTGCTTCTTGAAGATTGTAAAATAAGCCTTGGGCCCTGATAGATTTTGTTTTTAGAGAAAGCTTTACAGATGTATTTTTCAAACATTCTATTTAAACAGAAATATACACTCTTTTAAGAAAGAAAGTCGAGGACCATTTAAACAAGAATTTATTTAATAGAGTCCGACTAGAAAAATTGTCTTAATTTTCCTCAGGAGGTTTATATTATACAGATCTACACTGGAAGTCACCCTAGTTAGCCCAGGTATAAAGTACATCATGGATGATTACTTTGGCCGTATTCTCTCTGGAAATAAATTTATGCTTGATGATCAATCTCTGTCTTCTCACCAACTCACAATTTATCTTTAGCTATTTCACATGGTCAAGAAACTCATGCCAGATGAAATCTACCTGAAAGAAGGTTGTTTTGTACGTGACAGAGCAGCTGACTGGCATTCCAGCAGCCCGAGATACTCACTAGCCCCAAATCTTCAGTAATGCTTTTCATCTCTACAGGCCTGAGTTTCCTCATATCTAAAATGCTTTCTAAGGTTTATTTCAACTTTAGAATTTTCTAGGATGCTTTCCCTAGTAGGAGTAAATAATCAAATTAGAAAATAAAAGACTGCATTTGAAAATGTTTGTAAATTAAGAAAAACTATATAGCATAGACTATACATAACGTGAATTACTGAGACTTTCATTTATTAACTTGTAAAGTCAAAACTAGAGAAGTAATAAATTTAAAGACTGCCGAAAACCAACAGTGATTATTACAAATGTGGACTCTAGGTAAATATGATGTAATGACTGACAGCATTTGGTGGGGGGGAGGGTGAGAAACCCTTTTAGTAAGATGAGGTTTAAAACATGAGAAATGTTTTTGACAGAACAACAGAAATTTAGTAGGAGATCCTCAGTTTTTATTATATTCGTATTCATTTTTATTTGTATGCTTTTTATTTCTGTCGAATGTGAGAACACAATAGTCACCGTTTTGTACCATACTTTTATCACTACAAAATGTGCCTGGGAGATAGTTCCTGACCAGCACATCTTGCGCCTCCTTTTGAATAGCTGCATGGGAGTCCATTGTATTGACCTGTGATGCGTTTTTTATCAGTTCCGTATTTATAGACTTTATATTGTTTCTAGTGTTTTAATATTATAAATAATGCTGCAAGTATTATTCTATCACATATTTTGCTTGTCTCTGTGAATACAACTGTAGGAAAAATTCCTAGATATGTAATTAGAAAGCCAAAGGACACATATTAAAAATGTTGGTAGATATTGGCCAATTGGTTGAAATAATTCTTTATATTTCAAGGAAATTAAAATTTGATTCTGTCATATTTATCTATTCATTCATTCAACATCTTCTAACTGGTCATCTGTTGAGTCTAAGGGATTGGTCTATGTTTGCACCTGTGGGGATAACAGCAGTGAATAAATGCAAGTGTGAGACCACTGAACAGACTCAAATGACAAAAGCTAAATGTTTGGAAAAGAATGTTTCTGCCTTTGTTCATCTGTGCCATGAACCAAGGCTCTTCCAAGCCTCTTCCAATGCACTTCCAAGGCACTCTTGCTGTCTGCTGTAGATGCTGTAGAACTCTGCCTGGATCCCCCTTCAGGACCCAGGAACTCATTTCCTCAGAGGCTGGGAGTGTGGGCTGCTAAGTAAGAGCTTTGCGTGTTGAATTTATACAATAACTTAGATAAAATAAACACAACTATAACACTGAACCTTCTTTTAAAAAAAATGTATGTATTGCTATTTATTCAACTTTATTCAACGTCTCTTTGGCTATAGTTTTCATCACATAATTCTTATACGTGTAAGTTTATTCCTATATGTTTTTGTTGTTTTTGCTATTGTAAATCAAATCTTCTCTTTACTAAATTTTTCTAAGGAGTTGTAAGAAAAGTTGTAGAATAGCCATTGATGTTGATACTTGTATAATTAATTTGTATCTAGTTAGCTTAATTATTTTTTTATTTACAATTGAATATCAGTTGATACCCTGGAGTTTACAGATATACAAGCAATCATACCATCTGAAATGAAGGACATTTCCTCTCCAATTCTTCTGACTCTTCTTCCTTTTTCTAATTACTTTGTCCAGTTCTTCAAAAATTATGGTAACAGTTAAGATAGTGGACATGCTTATCTTGTTCTTGATGTTAGTAAGAGTATGAATATAATTTCCCTATTAGATATGATGCAATTTGAGTTTGAAAAAAATATTTTATTATGTTAAAACAGCTATCCTTCCAGTTTTATGAAGATTTTATTTTAAATCAGTAATGGATGTTTCATTTTATCACATGTCTTTTTGGCATCTATCATGGTGATTAAATGGCTTATTTCCTTTGACCTTTTAATTACATTAATTACCATGGAAGATTTCCTACTAGTGAAAAACCTTCTCTGGGAAAACCCCTCTGAGTCATGGTGAATTATGCTTTTTGTAAGACGCTGGATTCTACTAAATGATTTTTACACTACCATTGATACTTATATGTGAAATGGATCTACACTTTTAAGAGATATCTCTGTCAGCTTTTGTTAATGTTTTATTGCGTGTCAGTCTGGATTCCCAACTGATAGAAACAAACTTACTCTGACCAACAGTAGTAGATAATGGCTTCCTGAAAGCATTTGGGAGGCACAGAGGATCTCTGAGAATACTGAAAAGGCGACTAGGAGGCTACACAGCCAGGAGCGATGCCCCGAAGACCCACTCCAGGACGGCTTGGAGAAGAGGGCAGCACTTCCGCCACTGCTGAGTGCCAGACGTTGTGCCTTGAACGGCCCATGCGATGAACCTGGGACTCACGACGGCTCCACCAAATGTGCTGCCACTGTTGTCTCTAGAAACCACAAAGGACTTCCATTCTGCTGCCTGTTGTCAGATTTTATTTGACACGGGCTCTGATGCTTGAGTCGCTGGCTGACTCACAGTCCACACTGGGTACAACTGATGGGCGGAACCCAGGTTTGGTGCCTCGTTCTAGCTGCAAACAAGACTAGGAAAGCGAGTGTGGCGCATTTCCGGTTTCTAGAGCGGAAGCGCAGGCTTGGGAAGTGAATTCCTCGGTCACCGCCATGGGTTCCATGTTGACTGACAAAACTAGAGGTCGGCTGCCCACGAGGAATAGGATGGCTATTTTCTCTCTACAGGCTCTGGAATAAGTAAATATGACTGAAATTATTTACTTGGGTAAACTGGTACAATTTATCTGTGAAACTGTGTAGATCTGGTACCGTTTTAGGAAGTAGGTCTTTTTTTACCACTTGCTCATTTTCTTCCAGTAAAATCCGTCTGAATTCCCTACTTCTTTTGATTTCACAAATGGAGTTTAAATTTTTGCAAGACAACAGATGTTTAAAATTCAGATAGTCAAATGTTTTTGAATAGACTGGAGCGAAGTATTTAATTTTTATCGCAATTTCTAATATATAGTTGTGGTTATTTTTTCTTATTTACATTTTTCGTTATTGTTTGGGGGATTTTTCCTTTCATTGGCTATGCTAACTAGTGGTAGGTTGGCTAGTTTTTGTTTGTTTATTTATAAAAGTAGATCATGGGTTCATCTATTATTTAATTTGTTTTCTCCCCACTCTTATCTGGTTATTTCCTGACATGCTGATTTCTTCCTTCTGCTTTTCTTTTTTTTTTCTTTTTTCTTTTTTGCTATTTATAGTCTTTTTCTAACTTGGATTGAATTTGTTTTTGATTTTTCTTGTTTTCCAAGCGTTTTTATATGTAATATTTACATTATTGTTACTTTCTAGGTATTTGCAATTTTGATTTGGAGAGTTTTTTTTCTTATTTGTATATTTTTTAGTGGGTTGAAATTTTTATGTGCTGTTTATATTATTACTTTTAAATTTTATTACATTGGGATTAGAGAATGTGTGATAAGTAGTTCCCATCGCCTTGGAAAGTTCTCTCATGCCCCTTCCCAATCAATCTCCTCGTTCCATCCTTAGAAGGATCCATTATTCTGATACTTGTTCATCATAGTTTAGTTTGCCTGTTCTCTAAAAGAAATTAAACAGTATATACTCTTTTATATATGTCTTCTTTACTTGAGTGTGTTTTGGAGATTCATTCGCATTATTGTGTGTATCAGTAATTCCTTCGTTTTTATTGCTGTGAAGTGTTCCGTTGTAAGAATATACCAGTTTTTTTATCCATTCTTCTATTGTTGCACACGTGGAGATTTCCAGTTTGAGGAGACTACTATTGTCAGCTATAAACATTCTTATACAAATCTAGTTATGGGCATATGTTTTCATTTTTCTTCAGTTTTTGTCAATTCTTATAAATGTCCCATTACCACTTGAAAGAGTCACATTTTGTATTTATTTTTGTTATTTAGTTACATTAGATAGTGTCTATATGTTTTTAGCCTATCTATTATAGATTGAGTGAGTGTTATGAGTTGAATTGTGCCTCCCCCAAAAGATGTTGAAGTTCTAACCTCCAGTTCCTGTGTATGTGACCTTATTTGGAAATGGGGTCTTTGCAGACTGTCAAGTTAAGAAGAGGCCCTAAATTCAGCATGACTATTATCTTACAAAAAGGGGAAATTTAGACACAGAGCTAGAGACACAGGGAGAACACCGTTTGAAGATTGCGGTTATGCTGCTCCAAGCCAAGGAACACCACAGATTGCTGACAAACCACCAGAAACTAAGAGCGGCATGGAACAGATTCACCCTTATAGCCTTAAGAAGGAACCAACCGGCTGATACCTTGCTTTCACACTTTTAGCCTCCAGAGTCATGAGATGATAAATTTCTCTCATTTAAGCCACCCAATTTGTGGTACCTTGTTACAGCAGTGTTAGTAAACTAATATAGTAAGGTGAGTTAAAGTTTCTTAATGCTGTTTTCAGTGTATTCATCCTTGTATTAAATTTGTTTTAATTTTGCTCTATAATTTTTCAATACTATTTCATGCGTAAAGATTCGCAACAAGTGGATCTTCATTACTTGATCTCTATAATAACAAAATTTTCTTCTTTTTTTCATTTAACGCTTTCTGTCTTATATTCAATTTTGTTTGATATTAATATCAAACAAGTACTTGACCAATACTTTCTTTTTCTTTGCGTTTGCTTGCCATGTCATTTCTTGTCCTCCTACTTTTAGTCTTCCTTAATTGTTTTTTTTTAAATATGTGTTTTATATATTGAAAATAGATAGGTTTTGTTTTTATGATCTAACTGGGGATATACACCTCTTACTTAACCTTTAGATAATAAATGTCTAAGAAATTTTGAGAAATCTCTTTCCAAAATACTTTTGATCCCACAAGACATTTTACTGTTCAATGATTCTAAGATTATCTGTATGTGTTATTGGTATCCGGTAACAATTCATTGTCTAATTTGCGAAATATAATCTGGAAGCATGGCTTCCTATTTTAGTTGATACCTCTCAGGATCCAAAATGCCCTTGTTTATGAAAGTCATAGAATATTTTTGGACATTAAGTATATGTATTTACATATTGAAAATGATAAAAGACAAGAGGCATATATTATGGAAGATTGAGTAAAATGATATCACAAGTTTGGACGTTTTTCAGGCCTCATGTTACTTAATTTCTCAGCAGCACAAGTTACTGTTGATCTTTTTTTCTTTTAAACTGTCCTTTTCTTTGACTTTTCACAAGATTTGCGTGGCTTTTCTCCTCCGTCTCTAATGACTGCTCTTCATCACTCATCTTTTTAGGTTCATCCTCACCTGTCCTATTTTGTACTTCCTCCACACTTGATGCTGGGCCTTCTTTTCTCCTTTCTTTGCTCTCTCCCTCGGCTCAGTTATATGCAGATGGCTCAAATATTTATATCTCTGGCTCAGACTTCTCTGAGCTTCGAGCTTGAATATCTAAAGGCCTACTCTTTTCACTTACATGTTACAATGATACTTCAAACTTGGCATGTCCAAAATGGAACTCATGTTGTCAGCCTCTTCTGCCCTCTCCCTACCCACTTTACCAAATCTGCCTGTGTGTGTTCCCCTAGTGAGTGAATTATAGTGTGATCCGTCTAGTTACAACAGCCTTCTTTTATGATTTTCCTTCCTAACTATCTTTTTGTATTTGTGGAATTTTTTTCCATATCCACCACCTCTATCCTGGCTCAAGCCATAATCTCCTCTTACTCATACCTTCTTTCTATCTCCTTCCTATATGGTCAGTCCCCCCTGCAGCCAGAATGATTTTTTTCAAATAAAAATATGACGTCACCCTCCTATTTAAAACCCTTCAATGTTTGTGGATGCTTTTATGATAACAATTCTTCACACAGCCTACAAGGCTTTTTATAACCTGGTCTCACTTACTTCTCACCTCGGCTTCCTCTCTCTGTTACTCACACTCACCTTTTTTCAGTTCTTAGAACTGAGCATTTACACAGACTCTTCCCTTCACCTGGCGTATTATTCCTACCCCCCTTTACCTAATGCATTTTATTTATCCTTCAGACCTCATTTAGTGTCACTTTATCATAAAAGTCTTCCAATTATAACTCCTTATATTAGGGTTCTCCAGAAAAACAGAACCAATAAGATACATAATTAAAGAGATTTATTATAAGGCATTAGCTCACTTTATTATGGAGGCTGAGAAGTCCCGTGAGCTGCTGGAGACCCAATAAAGCTGGTGGTGGCTTGAGAACTAGTAGCACTGAGGACAGAAAATCGATATTCCGGCTCAAACAGTTAAGCAGAAAGACTGAAAATCCAACTTTCCTCCACTTTTTTGTTTTTATCAGGCTCTCACTGGGTTGGATGATGCCCACTCACATTGGGGAAAGTCATCATCTGCTTTATTCCATCCACAGTGTGGATCTCAATGTTAATCTCTTCCCAAAACACCTTCATAGACATACCCAGAAATTATGTTTAATCAGATATCTGGGCAGCCCATGGCCCAGTCAAGTTGACACATGAAATTAACCATCACACCCCTCATGGCACTGTGTACCTTTTCGTCATGGTACTATGACAGTTGCATTTTTACACTTATTTGTGTGATTATTTGAGTAAGAACCGTCTCTCCAACTAAACTGTAAGCTTCGTAAGGAGGACTTTAATGGTTTTATTCACCATTGTATTCTAAACATAATAGGTATTCTACGTCTAATGACTGAATGAGTGATAAATGACTGAGTTCTATCCATGTAGCCATTAAACTATCATATTGAAGCTTAACATCACAAATGTTTCATCATAACAGTTAAACTTTCTACAAAAATGATGGATATTCTGCAACATGAATTTTGCATAAATTTACAACTACCCGTTTTTGTGATTGTGTGAGTGAGCTTTTTCTGCATATAAGATATGATTTTATTGCAAAGGGTTAAATTGTAGAATCTTCTACTTGAAAATTCCATCTTTATACTAAATATTATTAAAAGAGATGACTCACTTCAGTCAAATAATCTATATTCAGAAACCCCGTCTTGAGAAATAAGTAAACAACTGTAGTCCTTAAAAAGAAAATCTAACGATTTACACAATGCTGTATATTTCCACTCTATTCACCTCATGTGGCATTAATCAGAATCAACAATTTTATGGTTCAGAAGTACGTCATTGCCGTAATCACATTAACTTTGAAAACAGCTTCAGTGACAACATATGTCATAGTTGCAGCAAACATGCATATGTAGAAACATGATATGTGGAGGGAAAAGATTTAGATTTAAGATCTAGTTTTGGCTCCATCATTTATAAATTCTTCAAGTATCAGGATTTTTTTTAACTTGGGAAAGATAATTTCTGTTTCACTGTGTTCCTGTGATAAATTTCTATCAAGTGGCTCGCCTGGCTTCCTTCCATCATCATTTTAATGCCAAAAAGAGAAAAAGAGAAAGAAATGTTTATATTCTATGAATTAATCAAGGATTTCCAAGTCTGGATGATCATCAGAATCGCCTGGGAAGCCTTATAAAAAGACAGAATCTCAGACTCTATCTTCAGAGATTCAGATTCTACAGGTTTGGGTTGGGACCCAGAGATCTATGTTTTTCCAAAGCTCTACAGGTGATTCTGATGATGAGCCAAACTTTTTCACCTCTGCTAGGGCATTTCACGCTTTTTATAACGTTTGGTAAGTGCCTGTGATGAGCAAGTACTTTACTTTTATTACTCACAATAATTCCATAAAATTTCTGTGGTACAGAGAAGTTGAATAATTTGTCCAAGGTCCCAGAGCTGGTAAGTTTAGGAGATAGGGTGTGAATTCTATTTAGTGCTGATAGACTCCAATGCTCATTTTCTTTGCTATTCTATGCATAGCTCCTCTCTGAATCATGAAAACATATTCTTGGTCACTTGTTCAAGTTCTGTACCATGTGTAGATTCTATGATGTTGTTTGAGGACCTGTCATACATCCGGCAGACTTTATGGAATGAGTAGTACCAGACTCTGAGTGGAAGACTAGGAATGAGTCTCACTCCTGACGCTCTAGCTTTATGGCTTTGGGTAAATCTATTAATTTGTCTGAGTCTTAGCTTCCTCAATTCTAAAACATAGATAATACATGAGATTACAAGACTTTTCTCGTTAGGTTTATTGTGATAATGAGGGAATGTTATATGAAATGCCGCTTGAATGTAAGGTGGTGTTATTATATGGGTTTATGAGTCTTGCAAAATATACATATGGCCAATTCTCATTAGTTTGGGAATTAGGACCAAAGTACCATTAAGTTAAATTGTAAATGCAAAGCAATATGACTGCTTGTTTACATTTTCACTTATTCAGGCATCATTCTACTACAAAAAGAGTGTGTGTGTTGTGTGAGCATGTGTGTGTGTATGATGTGTGTTTTAATGAGTCATTAGTCAGTTTTACATTCTTTTAGTTATCTCACTAGTAAGCATTTCCTAGGACTTTAGAAATAGGTTGATTAAATGAGCATTTAATCACATTTTTACAAATCATCATGTAACATTCATTTTCAAAGAGCTAAATACAAACTAAGATATGGATGTCCAGGGGCCTTTCTTAAACTTGAAGTGATAACAAAATTCCTGTTGCATGCTAAAATAATGAAAGACACGGATGCTAATTTTTTGGGAATGTTAGTTGCCCTGAGGTAAACAGAAGCCACATCCTTCCTACATTAAGGGTGAGGAAAGAAGTTAGCTGGGGACGGTGTGGATACTAGACATTTTACATTAGCCAGTGACATAATTTAGTGCTAAGTTTATAAGGAATATGAGAAAGGGGAACCTTTGACTAAAGTTGTCACCTTTTGTGACATACTAGGTTAAAAGACCAAAGTTTAGCAATCCTAGATGGTTTAGATTTTTCAGGGGCACGCATGAAGGTTTGAGAAGACAACCTGGTAACCATAAGCTGTATTCCTATTTAAAGTGTATATTCTTGTCTCTATGTTAAATCGGTATTATAACTTTTTTACATTGATGGTTTTGAGCGACAGAGAATCAAGGTTTTGAGCCCTCTATAAAGAAAGCTGTTTTTCAGATCACTTACCACTATCCCCAAGAATCTTAACAGCTTTATATGAAAATTTAGAATGATGGAAATTTTCTGAGAAACCTTCCTTAAGTTTCGTATTTACTTTCAAACAAAGTCCCGAAAACAGAAGTGATTAGAGCATCGTAATTTGTAAATGTGACCTATCTGACTGAACTGATAGGCGCCAAATTTCCTATGACTTAGTTTATCGTATATAGAGAACTCAACACAGTAAACCAAGTGGAATTTTCCCTCAAGTGTCATTGTTCTAATGGGACATTAATCTTCTTTTGTTTTTGGTTTTTTTTTAACCAAAGGTATACATGCACATAAAGGGTCAAGTAGTTTGTTATTAAAGACAGTAATTTACTGCTCCCTTCTTCCCAGACTCCTTCTGGAGAGGCAACTGTGTCACTTCTTCAGCTGATAATATTTACCTACATTTTTTTTATTGCAGTAACATTGGTTTATAACATTATATAAATTTCAGGTGTACATCATTATATTTTAATTCCTGTGTAGATTACATCATGTTCACCACCCAAAGCCTAATTATAATCCATCATACACACATGTGCCTAATCACTCCTTTTGCCCTCCTCCCTCCCCACTTCCCCTCTGGTAACCACCAATCCAATCTCTGTCTCTGTGTGATTGTTGTTTTTATCTTCTACTTATGAGTGAGATCATACCGTATTTGATTTTCTTCTTCTGACCTATTTTGCTTAGCATAATACCCTCAAGATCCATCCATGTTGTCACCAATGGCCGGATTTTATCATTTCTCATGCCTGAGTAGTATTCCATTGTGTATATATACCACATCTTTATCCATTCGTCCCTTGATGGGCACCTTGGTTGCTTCCAAGTCTTGGCTATTGTGAATAATGCTGCAATGAACATAGGAGTGAATGTATCTTTACACGTTCATGTTTTCATCTTCTTTGGATAAATACCCAGCAGTGGAATAGCTGGATCATATGGTAGTTCTATTCTGAATTTTTTGAGGAATCTCCATACTGTTTTCCATAGTGGCTGCACCAGTTTGCGCTGCCAGGGACATTACTCTTAAGATAAGATTTTATGTAAAAATATAATTCATCAGAAATGATGAAACAGAGAGGAAAAAGCTGGTGAGGAGAGTGAAAGAAAATATCTGACATATACCAAAATGCTGGTAGGTCGTTGTTGAAGGATATAACATCATAATACTAAATAGTAAAGCTGAGTATGGATATTTTTCCTATTGTGGCTTAATTTTACATTAAAAGAAATTATGACTGACTAAAATAATGAGTCTCTCATCAGCTTCACTACATAATATTTATCAAATGCTCACTAATCTGGGTTCTAACTTAAGAGTTTTCACTGTCTAAGAAACTATATTTTCTTTAAGATTTCTTAGATGATAGAAATTTGATTTTACAAATAGTAGTTTTTCTTGTATATGAAGTTTAGAGTGAGTATTATTGTGGCACATGCTAACTATGGGGTAGGGAGTCACTGTGCTTCTCCTAGAATCACTAATAAAAAATTCAGTTTTCAGGCAAGGTGTGATGCCCAAAATATATGGTATCAGCACACAGCTTTTTGGGAAAACAGCAATACAGTTTCAAACCCCAGGTCCTAATGGATGGGGAGTGAATAATGAGAGGGAACTCTAAGGGGTACTGTGTTCGAAAACCCTGGCTGCCTGGCAATTTGTTAGTGCAGGAAAATCAGAAATCAAGAACTAAGGCTTTAATTCCCTTAGTGGGCAATCTTTCAGGATCGTGGGACTCTGAGAAGGGGGCACAGTTTGTAAGAAGGAAGTAGAGCCTCAGACCCAGGAGGATGAGGCCCTGCGATAATGTTTCTATTATTAGAAGGCAGACTCTGGTCCAAAGTAAAAGTTTAGTTATAAAACCTTGGGCACAAAGTCAGGTATAGATTACCATTAAGAATGGATTCATGCAAAATCCAACCATATGTTGTGCTTCAACATGGTAAAGACTTGGTTTTGAACCTTGGCTCCACCAGGTCACAAGCTGGTCACTTTAGACAAGTAGTTTATCCTTTTTGAGCCTCACTTTACTCTTTTGACTTCTTTACAGTAATCTTAAATAAATGGCTATTAATGTATAATTCCTTTTTGCAAGATGAAGATTATACTTTACAGGAATGTTTTAAGTATTAAATGTCATAATATATGAAAAATGTCTGGTACCTAATAGAAAGTCAATGAATAGAAATATCCATCCTCTTTTCTCAAATACTCTTTGACCGAGTCAGCTTAGTCCTGACGAGTGGAGAAGGGCGTGAATCAGCAGGTTCCATATTCTAAGCCTGTATCTTTAAGACTTGTGTAGGCAATGCATGAAATACAGACTTCAAAAGAAACCCTGAAGCAACAAGTTGCTGCCCTGGTGACTTGTTACAGTAACTGACATATGGTCTCCTTAACCTCAGACTTTCACCCAACCCTGATCCTTGCCGTTGTCTATACTTACATTTGTTTTGTTTTCCCACCATCAAACATGAGTTTGTGCTGTACTCTGTCATATTCAGTCTATAGAATTGGTTTTGGCACTTGATCTGTCCCTTTTTATCCTTCAGTTGAACCCATTCCTCCTTTTGGAATTCCTCTTACCTCCCTACCCCCCCGGACAGAAGTTGACAGAGTGAGTAAAGTTCTCCCAAAACTCTTTGTACATGCCTATTATCTACGCAAGAAAGTACGTCCCACAACTCTTTGCTGCCTGTGAAGGGCTCTGTGGAGGACATGTTCTAGACATTATTTCTTGCTTCCAACATGAAGTGCCACTTGGGAAATGTATTTAGAACTAAGTTCTAGGAAAAGATGATCTAAAACACTATGCTTTCTCCATTTTGATAACAAAAGACCTGAAATTTATGCTATATCCCTTTCTTTGTTTGCCAGTAACTTTAAAATCAAATCTGAAACAGCAACCATGTATGATCTCATGATCTACATATTTGGGTTCCTAATTTTGACACACTAATTTAATTCATATTTACTTGATTCTGATTTTTTAATTCATATTTAAATTTTACGCTTTTATTCTAGGGTTTTTTTTGGCTGAAATCTTCATCTGGGTGCTTTTCAGGGAGAAGTAGCAGGTACGCAAACAAATGATTTCATCCTACTATCATTCTTATCACACGCATAGTAATTTCTAAGGTGTTAGTTCCTCCACAAGGCTTTTAATCCATTTTTAAATTTATCTTTATAGTCTCTGAATTACTTACTACAAGTAAATACCAAGCATATATTTGTTGTATGAAAGAATGATAAAGTAGCCCTAACATTGAGAGATGCAGATCCTGGGCGGTTAGTGCCATTCATTCATTTACTCATCTAAGCTACTAAATAACCCCTGTGTGTCAGACACTCCTCTAAGTGCTGGGGATATACTAATGTAATGATATATTTGAAATATTTTTAGGACTTCAAAAACAAGATGAATGTCCCTTAATGATAGGTGGCAAATTCAAGACAGGAACTTTGAGGGGGGAAAAAACTCTGATTTGAGCATGCAAAAGTGAGAAGAGTTAGGCTAAGATATGTGAGAGTAGATTCACTAAGCAACACAGGCAAAATCAAGCCTTCCAGCCTTTCATGTCATACGCAAGAATATAAATGACAACAAAAGGTTAATATCCATAATATATAAAGAATTCCTAAACATCAAAAAGAATAAGATTGGGCCAGCCCCGAGGCCTAGTGGTTAAGTTCAACGTGCTCTGCTTTGGTGGCCCTGTTTCGGTTCCCAGACGCAGACCTACAAGGCTCTGTTACTAGCCATGCTGTACTGGCAGCCCACATACTAAGAAAATAGAGGAAGATTGGTATGGATGTTAGCTCAAGGTGAATCTTCCTCAGCAGGAAAAAAAAAAAAGAAAAAGAAAAAAGATCAACAACTTAATAAACATATGGGCAAACAAATAGACATTTCACAAAAGGAATGCAAACAGCTCATAAATATATGGAAAACTCCATCTCCTTAGTTATCAGGTACATGCAAGTTTCAAACTCAATGCAATACCATTTACATCCATCAGATTGTCAGAAATTCAGAGGTCACGAGGCCAGCCCAGTAGCGTAGCAGTTAAGTTCTCATGTTCTGCTTCGGTGGCCCAGGATTCAACGGTTCGGATCCTGGGTGTGGAACGTACACACCACTTGTCAAGCCATGCTGTGCCAGGCGTCCCACATATAAAGCAGAGGAAGATGGGCATGGATGTTAGCTCAGGGCCAGTCTTCCTCAAAAAAAATAAATAAATAAAATAAAAATTCAAAGGTCAATATCTTGAGGGCAAGGATATAGAACACATCTGTTTGTGCTTAGAGAAACTCTCCCTCTTATTTAATTTCAGTAAAATCTACTGAAACATTGAAAGGCAACAGACACGATTGAAATAAATAGTTTTGAAAATGGTGTTTGTGAGACACATTATTCACAAGATTGTGTTTGCCACAAGAGTAAGATATAGTCTGTCTTCTGTTTGTTTTCACCGTTTGTCCTTAGCATTGGGTATAATCCTTACATATATAAAATCCTCAATAAATCTTTGTTGAACTATAATTAACAAAAATTAACTTCAAATGAAACAAGTCCAACTTTACACGTTTTGAATGAGAATGCATTATCTCTTTGAAGAAGTTTTTAACTAATCTGTGTTTTTCCATTCTTATCTGAACATGGTAAGAACTTGGAAAGTGGAAAATTCCAAATCTTCGGAGATAGTTTTAAAAAAATTATTTGACTAATGAAATTATGCACTTTTAATAATCTCAGTTCAAAGATTTATTGCTACTAACATGCTCTAGCAGTTCTTACATTATAAATAGTGGAGGGAAAATTTAAAGTTTAGCTTAACACAGTGATTGTGGAAGGAAAATGGTTCTAATGGAGCTCTACGTAATGCAATATTTTGATGTATTCAATGTGGTATGGTAGATGCAGCCCTGAATTATATCTCACTTACTTTTCCCTGCCACCAAGTCCGGTGTAACTTTGTTTAATTAACTTCTCTAGGTCTTTCTTTCTCATGTGCGAGGTGGGACTCTTAGGACCTTTTAAGTCTCTACAAATGCAAGGAATTAGCTTATCTACAAGATTGTGCTAGTGCCAAGACTTCTAAGCAACCTAGGTGCCCGTCAAGGGACGAATGGGTAAAGAAGATGTGGTATATATACACAATGGAATACTACTCAGCCATAAGAAATGATGAAATCTGGCCATTTGTGACAACATAGATGGACCTTGAGGCTATTATGCTGAGTGAAATAAGTCAGAGGGAGAAAGTCAAATACCGTATGATCTCACTCATAAGTAGAAGATAAAAACAATGACAAACAAACACATGGCAATAGAGATTGGATTGGTGGTTACCATAGGGGAAGGAGGGGCGAGAGCAAAAGGGGTCATTAGGCTCACATTTGAGGTGATGAACTGTAATTGGTTCTTGGGTGGGGAACATGATGTAATCTACACAGAATTCGAAATATATTATGATGTATATCTGAAAGCTAAAAAAAAAAAAGATTGTGCTAGTGGAAGGAAACTTGTTTATTGTATGTTTATTGTATGAATTGAATTTAGTTGGGATTTTTTCGAGGCCCTTAAGATACTATTGCAGTAATGAAAGGTGTCCCAAATCACAGTTTAAATAGGAGAATTTTATCCTTAATTCACCCCATTCCTTCTCGGTCATCCCTACTCTGAGTGTCTACTCTGTTTCAGATCATCTTTTTAGGTCATTGGTCAGGCATTTGAGGGATTTTTCTTTCCTAACTTCTCTCTGAAGTTAAAAAAATATCCTGTAATAGAAATCTTACTGAGGTCAAAATGTAAATTTCCAGTCTAGTTGTTTGTCTATGACACATCTATGATACTTTTACAGGACATTTCCCCATGCCCTTTCCTTTACTCTCGTCTAGTCCAGTCTGTTCATTCTTTAAAGTTCAACTCAAACTTCACATTCTTCTGCAATGCCTTTCTTTGCTTGCTGCTGTCTTATTTTTCCTCTGTCACTCTTTCATGTGACTCCTTTCATCACCTGACCTGTCAGCTATTACTGGGTTGTTAACTTCATAAGGGCAGATGCCGTAAATTTTTCCATGGTAAGTTCCCATACCAAATGCCTCCTGACATTCAAAATAAGCACTCAAAAGAAAATTGGATGAATGAATCAATTAATGAATTAAACAGGCAAATTGAGTCATTGTTGTCTAAAGGGATTTTTCTTTAGTACACTTACCTTTCCAGATACTTACCCAATGTGCCATTTATTTCTAAGTGGTCCTATAATTTGTACCTATTGGAAAGACAATTCTGCTAAAATTAAAAGGTAAAACTTATGCTCCAGTCCAAGGTATTTATTGAATGAATGAGTGAAACAATCAATCAAACCTTTCCTAGATATTTATGAAGACTTTTGGATTTCTTTTCACTTTTCTTGTGTTTCTGTTATTTAATTACAAGCAAATAATGCTGGGATGGGCACAGTCTGCTCTAAGTACAATGAGAATTGCGAATTTGTGTTGGTAGGCAACAAGTTCTAATGAATGCTCTGACCTCCAGGGAAACGTAGGCTTCTGCTAGGTCTGGAGCTTTTGGTGGGGGTAGTAAAGGAATTGTAAAGAGAACTGAGCTGAGAACCTTTTCCCCAAATCTTTCTCTTGCGCTTCTGTCTCATGGAATTCTTGTGGAATTGTAGGTAGCCTATAGGTAGGCTCCTATTCAGAGTAACCATTGCTGTTCTTGCAAAACTAGAAAGGAACTGGAGTAGAGCCCAAGAGAAGTACCATATAGATCTGAGTTAGTCTAGGCTACGTGAAGCAAAACTACCTTAGGATAGAATGAGACTGGGGCTTACACTCAAGACTTGAGCTGAAAATAAAGAATAGGGGCCAACCCCATGGCAGAGTGGTTAAAGTTCCATGCACTCTGATTTGGTGGCTGGGTTCGCAGGTCTGTATCCTGGGTGTGGACATACTCCACTCATCAGCCATGATGTGGAGTCATCCCACATACAAAGTAGAGGAAGTTTGGCACAGATGTTAGCTCAGGGCTAATCTTCCTCAGGCAAAAAAAAAAAGAGACAAAGAGGAAGATTAACAATGGATGTTAGCTCAAGGTGAATCTTCTTCCTCACCAAAAAAAAAAAGGAAAAAAAAAAAAGAATAGAATATATTTTGTTGGTCTGTATAATATGTTTCTTGGATATCTACCTGTGGTATCATTAACTTTTGCAAATGGCTAATCAAGAATTAGTGATGGGGCCGGCCTGGTGGTGCAGTGGTTAAGTGCACACATGCCGGGGTTCACCGGTTCAGATCCTGGATGTGGACATGGCACCGCTTGGCACGCCATGCTGTGGTAGGCATCCCACATGTAAAGCAGAAGAAGATGGGCACGGATGTTAGCTCAGGGCCAGCCTTCCTTAGCAAAAAGAGGAGGATTGGCAGCAGTTAGCTCAGGGCTAATCTTCCTCAAAAAAAAAAAACATTTAGTGAATTTGTCCCTAATTACCCCTCCCAGGAAATATAATTAATAGTAGGATTTCTTGGTACATTTTTTGGATTAAAGAATGATAGGATGAAAACAGTATGCTGTGAAGATTAGTTTTATAGCAGTGCTCAGTGACAATTGAAAGAGGATAATACTGGAGCTGGAAAATCAACCAACATGTTGTTTTGTTAATGCAGAATGTGGCAATGAGGACTCAAACCAGTGAGCTCATGGGAATGAAGATGAGAAGAAAAATGAAAGGGGGCACTGTGATTGCGTGAACACAGGAAATAAAGGCAAAGACAAATAAGATTTGATGTAATTTATCCGTTATGCAATAGTCTAGATTGCAGTCAGAAAATTTACTTTTAGCTTAAGGAAAAGTTTGAAGAAATTTCAAAATATATGCTATTTCTAAGTCAAATATGCAAAACACAATTTTTAAATTTACCATGTTTCTTAATTTTTTTTTAAAGATTTTATTTTTCCTTTTTCTCCCCAACACCCCCCGGTACACAGTTATATATTCTTAATTGTGTGTCCTTCTAGTTGTGGCATGTGGGACGCTGCCTCAGCGTGGTTTGATGAGCAGTGCCCTGTCCGCGTCCAGGATCCGAACCGGCGAAACACTGGGCCGCCTGCAGCGGAGCGCACAAACAACCACTCGGCCACGGGGCCAGCCCCGTATGTTTCTTAATTTTACATTCCTTCTACATTTGTTTATTTCCTAATCCCACTATCCAACAGCAGGATAAAAATACACGTTAATTTAGTATGAATTTTCAATCAACTGTTAGTGTAGCTTCACAAAGCTGTAAGCAATACATCAGAAGATATGTATAAAATACCTAGAATAGGAACTTACACAGGGTAGGTAATCTATATTTGTTCATTCTCCCCATGCTTTGTATATTAAATTGGAACTTGATATGTCTCCATTGGTCTAAGACTTCAAGCAATAGGGGCCGACTAATCCCGGATTCCAAAATGAGTAGATCCTGTTTTGGAGAACTTCAAAAAAGATGGTATCAAGTAGTTTCACTTTTCTTAGCTCTTCACCCCCATTCAGCTATAAAATGGTGGAAAGTGAAGTGGCTTGGAGTTGCTGGAAACTGAGGGTTTCTCTGAGGAGAATTATAGTGCTATGAGGCCCACCCGTGCCAAGGGGTAAGTGGGGGTTCTCTCCCTTCATTTTAAGCATAATGAGAGAGGATTTCTGAAGACCACTTGAAGAACTTTGTGTATATCCCTTGGGTTGAAGAGACATAGAGACTTATGTTTGATTCATTCATGAAAAAAAGGAAGTTCATAGGACAGAAGCTGGTGAAAACTCTCCAGGGCAGAGGAGCTGAGGAAGTGTATTCCCTTGAGAGTGGGTCAAAGACTAATGGTTTTTTAGAGATCAGATGTGGAATCTGTAGTAGGAATTTTATCCTGGAGTTGCTTTGGAAGAGTTTCCACTGAAGAAGGCTTCTTGTAAGGAGCCAGGCAAACTCAGCAGAAACATCGTAAAGTGGACCTTAGGATGCAGAAGGGGGTCATACATGATTAACTGAAGAGTATTGCCTGAATCAAAGGGAAGTGCAATATGATAAGCTCCACTCAAGTGCTCAAGAGGAAAAGAGACAGTTTTTAACTCTGGTATCAGCAGATTATATTGGTGTCAGTCAAGGGTGACTTTTCCTACCTCTTACCTCTGCTGTCTGTCCATCTCTTCTTCAACCCTGGAACAGTCAGAGGTGGCCCAGTGAATGGAAGAAGGAAAGTAAAAATCCTAGATGGGATTTCCACTTCCAGCAATGGTGATGGTGGACTAGGAATCTGACCAATCCTCTCACTGAGAACAATTAGAAAGCATGGTCAAAACATTTTAAAATGACTGCTGAATGACATGAGAAAGTGAACAAGCCATTGAAGACGTGCAGGGCCAACATTTGGGAGAAGAAGAAAACACATCCAGCATTTGGGGATGCTCTTTTCTTAGAGATGTCTACCAAGTACAGAAGAGATGGCTGAGAGGATGAGAAGATGAAAAATAGAGTTGGACAGTCTCTCAGGAGGATCTAGATGTAGATCCATAGATACAGACATAGACATCATAAATATATTGATATGCATCCCAGGACACTTTATATATGTATATATTCATATGTATACCAGCAGACTTTTCAAGGGAAATTATCAAGTAGATTCCATAGTTTATATGGAAATACAAAAGACCTAGAGTAGACAAAACAAGCTTAAAGAAGAATAAAGTTGAGAACTAATACTACCATATTTTCAGACTTACTATAAAGTGATTGGTTTTGGTTTATATGTAGAAAAATAGATGAGTGGAACAAAACAGAGAGTCCAGAAATTTATTTTTTTACAAAAGTGCCAATGTAATTCAATAAATGGTGCTAGAGCATCTGGGTACCCTTAAGGAACTTCACATAATACATCATAGATCTAAATATGAGGGTTAAAACTATAAAGCTCTTGAGAAAAACGGAACGTCTTCTTGACAATAGGGTAGACAAACATTTCTTGTCGGGAGAATTATCCTAGTTCTGAAGACAGAGGTGTAGGCAGAATGAAAGCAAAGAAAAGGATTAATGTGGAGTGAACTTAAATAGAAAATGGCTATATAAAACAAAAATAACAATACATTTGTGAATGTATCATATGTAAATTAAAATATAAGATAACAATGGCATATAAGTTTGGAGGGAAGTAAATGGAGTTAAAGATTTAGATTTATTTTAAACTTTAATGATATAAAGAAACTCTGGGTTTACCACTGAAACAATAATAAAAGAGTGTGTAGCTACGAAGCTGATAGTGGGGAAACAAATGGAATAATTTTTCAAAATTCATTCTAGGAGAATACAAGAAAAGAGAAAAAAATGTAAAAGAGACAGGACAAGTATAAAACTAATAAATACAGGTGGATTTAACACAAATATATCAGTAATTACATTAAATGTAAATCAAATACTCCAATTAAAGAACAGAGAGTGTCAGATTGGATAAAAATATAGAAAGTAACTGTATCCTGCTTACAATACAAGCACTCAAAATGTGAGGATACAGAAATATTGAGAGTAAAAAGATGAAATAAAAATATACTATTAAAAAACAAAAAAGTTATTGTAGCTATATTGTTAAATTAAGTGGACTTTAAGGCACAAACTTACCATAGATGAAGAGAAGCGGTTCATAATGATATAAGGTTCTGTTCATTAAGAAGATAGAGTAACTCTAAATATGAATGCACCTAGCAACATAGCTTCAAGATATACAAAGCAAAAATTTGCAGAGGTATAAGGAGAAATAGGCAAACACACAATTATAGTAAGAGTCTTTATTAGTAATTGAAAGAAGCAGACAAAAATGTAGAAAGGATGTCAAGGATTTGAACAATATGATTGAGAAACTCAACCTAATTGACATGTAGAACAAAGCACCTAATAGTTGTAGAATATATATTATTTTGAGTACAGAAAGAACATGTGCCAAAATTGACTTTGTCATGTGCCGTAAAGAAGTTGTAACAAATTTCCAGTATTTAAATTATTTCAAGAATGTTCTCTGAGCACAGTGCAGGTAAGTCAGAAATCAATAGCACAGATAAGAAGAAATGCTAGGGAGAGAAATAGGAAGGAACCAGCTCTCTTCTCCCTTCTTTTTCCCCACTTCAAGTCCTGCAGGCTCTTAACCTGAGACCAGGAAGGAGCTGCAGGAAGTTTTAACTTTAAATGCCTTCGGCATTTTGTCTATTCAGTACTGGACATGTTCGTTCCCAAAATGAAACTATTCTAGATAGTAAAGATGACCCTTATTTTGAAAATTAGGAGAGAAATTATAGTACTTGCTAGATTTCAACCAATGGGGTAAAGCCAGAGGGGAAAACAATATATAAAGCAAAAATGACAGCAGCAAGGAAAAATAAAATGCTATTTCTTAACATTGCACCATTTGAAACCCACTTGTCCAAAGTAACAGCTGCACTATGGCTCTACAGCTTTACCAAAGAATACACCAAATGGAAGAAAAAGTAAACCAGATATTTTGCATTCCCAGCACTAACAATTAGTAACACCTTGTAAATAGCCATTTGGTTGCCTGGTATTTAATGCTATTATTGTGGCATTTGGTGCTAAATAAACAAAATGTGATGACCAGCCACATAGAAATTTTAACAAACCCAACCCTAGATTGGATGAACAATATAGTTAAGCAGATGGTGATTAAAAGGTTGGCATCTAAAGATTGCCTGTGTTCAAATCTGCTTCTGCCACTTACTACATGTGTGACCCTGAGCAAATTTCTTAACCTTTCTGTGCCTCAGTTTCTTAATTTAAAATGAGATAGTAGCAATAGGATTTGGTTGAGGATTTTAAATAAGATAATATTGGAAAATGCTAACATATACTAAGAACTCAATAATTAGTCATTATTAGTATTTATCACCTATCTCACCTTGAGGAAATCCCTCTAAATCAATTTGTATAGTTCTAAATCATTATTTTCAATGCCTGCATAGTAGACCATTGTATGGATGTATCATTGTGTGGAATGTTCTCTATTGATGAAAATATTCAATAATTTGCAATGAAAAACACACTGATCATGAAATGAGTTGCTATGACTCGTAAACTGAATCATTGAGACTAGTCCTGTCATGTAGTTATTGCAATGATTTAGAATAATTTTAGTGTGAATGTATTTCTGGCAAGAAAAAGGAGATGATAGCCCCTCCCAACCACACCTTCAGCCACATCACTTGGGTGATTAGTGACAGTCCCTGCACAGTTGTCTACAGCTTTGTAGGATGCAAAGAGAGGAGGGGACAGTGGATTTATAATTGGCCAATAAGAGAAGATGTGTATCTTCAATGCCAAGACATCTACTTGCAAAGTGGAAAAATAACATTTTCGGCATTAAACCCTACTTGTTTTCCTTGATTGAATTTGGAAGAATTTTCTCTCTTCAATTTTTATTCATTTTCTATTGCCTGACTCAAAATTCTATCACTTCGTATTCAGATAATCAATTTTTTGGCTCAACCCTGTCTTCCAAACCTTCCACCACCTTATATTATGCTCTTGGCAACCCGGACCACTTCATCTTTTCCCCAAATGCTCTTTTCTCAGCTTAGGATACCCTTTCATCTACCTCTGTCAATGTCAAACTCAAGGGTCAGATTGTTCAAAGTCTTCTCTGTTCCTGCCTCACTCTCAGTGGAGATCACCTCTCCTCTTAATTCCTGTCATATGTTGAATCTCTCTCATGACTTCTCACACATATTATGTGGGTTGTCTGGCAATGTGGTTGCATGTCTCTCTTAATTTATAAGCTTGTTAAAAACAAGTTATCTCTTACTCTTTAAATTGGATGAGCATACTGTTCTTACATATATTTTATACTCAGTAATATTGTTTAAACAAACAAATGAGGATTATAAGCTAAAAAAGTTGTGAGATAGTTGCACTTTTAGGTAAATAAATGAAAACACTGAGAAGTGGAACATTATCACCCTGTTTAATTGATCGTTAATTCACAGCTAAATGGCTATGGTTACTAGTAACCATGCAAAATACAAATGGTTATTTGAATTTCAGAAGTACAAAAAATACTCAAATTAATTAATTCCCTTAGAAAACAAGACATCAAAATAAAGGTACTTGGTTTAGATGAATTAATTCATTGAAATACTCTTCATTATATTTAAAAGACTTTAGAAAAATCTTCCAGGAATAGGCTAGAGTATTAAGACCATGAGCAGTTGCTTTTTATCTCTGGATAGGCCAAGACCATTGGTCTAATGCTTCCTTTGTTTGTGTATTTTAACTGTTCCTTAGGCATCTTACATATAAGAGATTTGCCTCATAACTGAAATAATTCATGTGCACAATTCCCGGTGGTTTATGAATTTCTTTTTAGAAAAGGAATGTAAATGTCTTTTGATTAATTATACAATCATTGAAAGAGCAGCACCGTTTTTTTTTAAACCCACAGTCTACGTTTGCTTTTTTCTTTTTAGCAGGCTTTTATGTAATTATTAAAAGAACAGAAAATTTGGAGAATTTTTTTAATTACGCAAGCTCAGAGCAATGAATCTTTTAAGTAGAAATTATTAATTAAATGGCCAATGTCCAGTTAAAATCATTCACAACTGGACTCTGAGGTGCTAGATTAGATCGTGAAGTGCTTGACAACAAAGTTCATGTCTATATTTGTCTGAATTCCTGGTTCCTGGTATAAAATTGTATTCAAAAAATGTCTGCTGAATCAACGATGGGTGAGTGAATGAGTAAGTGAATGAAGGGATGCTATGCTTCCTGCCAGCTCTAGAATTAAGTAACATACCTGTTAGTAGAACAAAACAATAAGCTTCATCTCTAATTATTGGACTAAAATTAAATTCAGAATATGATAGGGCCTGCTTCAATTGTCTAATGACATTTTATGAATTATGACTAGTTTTAAATAGGGAGAAGTGTTATTTTCATGCTTCATCCATCTTTCAGTCCCACCTATGTTAGTTGTTTAGAGACTGTTGTTTCTTCTTGGGCATAATTTGTCTTTTGGTCGATGATTCAGATGGGCATCCTTAGATGATTCAGAGATATGTGCTGCACCTAAGTGACCGACCATTTTCAGAATACCTTTTCCAGTTCTGACACTGCCCAGTTTTGTCAAGAATGTGAATCTCATTAAGTCACAGGTTTTATGGCTACTAGCCAGCAGGAACTTATTGATCGCACATATAAAATTAACTTATAAATTCTAACCTTTACATAGAAAACCCAGAATTGTTGTTGAAAAATTATGAGTCAGTAATGGGCATTTCTTCTCCATTCCTTCATAAATGATAAAGAAAGATTATGAAATTTGTCATATTTTTACTCTAAAACCATCATTGTCACTGTCACTTACCAGTTGATGCTTATTGGCCATCCACTATTCACATAGTCCTGTGTTAGGAACTGACAAAAAGAAATCCTGCTTATGAGGGGATTAAAATATTTTCAGGAACATGTGACACACTGCATAGAAAAGTGAAAATAGCAATACATTTATCTTTATATTAAGTTCTAGATGAGTATGTCTAAAGAATTTTCTAGGATAAGGCAGTCACTGCGATCTGAGGTGCTAAATTCAACTGGGATCAATCTTCTAAGGGCTGTGGACATTCTTCTGAACAGTCTTAATAGGCTGTCACCACACTTACTTACTTCTGGAGTCCTGCCACCTTGAATACTGCTACCTGGATACAAGAGTAATCATTAGATAGGGGCCACCTGAAATTCCTAATGTTATATTTACAAATTTTCTTAAACGTGTACATTTTTCCTTTTTTCCTTTCATATTGATGGAAGAGGTAACTGACGTTTACTTCCTCCAGTTGTACTTTAGATCTCAATCTCTCCTTCCTTTGTAGGAAGCTCACTTCTCCAGCTTCCTTCTCCCAGTTTCTGCCCATCAACATTTAGGTATATTCAAGTCAATTTCTCATCTAAAATAAGAAAATTCCTCTCAACTTCATAGCCTCATTTATCTACTGCTCTCTTTACCTTTCTACTCTACTTCAGAGAGTAGTTTTATTCTCATCACTCATCAAACCACTCCAATCTGTTCTACCCCCAAAATCTTCAGAAGCCATTGTCAAAAAGGTCACCAGTGATCTCCTTGTCGCTTAATCCAATTAATGCTTTTTAAGACTTATCCTTCTTAAACTCATCATAACACTTCAAATTTTTATTATTCCCTTCTTTTAAAAATACAGTCTTCCCTAGGTTTCCATAATAATAGCATATCCTCCCCAATATACACCTCTTCTTTTTTTAACAGAACCCCAATTTTTTCCCAAATAGCTGGTGACACTATATTCAAAGAAAGTTATCCCATTTTCTACTACCAGTGATTGATTTAAGAGAGGATAGGTGACCTAGTTCTGGCTAATAAGACATAAAGAGAACTCTGGTAAAGGGCTATTGGTAAGCGCTCTCAGCCCTTGAATGAGTTGTGTGAAGAAGTGATGTCTAAAGCTATGATAGTCCTCTTATAAGTAAAAAGGAGAGGCAGTACAACATATTGGTTGAAAGAATGGACTCTGGATACTGATGTTCAAATTCTAGCTCCCCAATATGCTCTCTTATGACTTGGGTAATTTACTTAATCTGTCTCTGCAGATCTTTTCCCATCTGTAAATCAGGAATGATAATAATAGTTCTAACTATCTAAGAGGCTTGTAGTGAGGCTTAAATAAGTTAACTATTCTGAAACAGTGGGACTGGTACAGGGTATTTCTTAAATACACCTGAGAACAAAACCCATAGAATGAGGAGTAGACAGAGGGAAAGAGTCTGGGTTCTGGAGGCCTCACTGAACCACTGAAGTGCATGCTTCCAGATAATTTGTCTTGTAGATAGTAAATCCCTACTTTTAAAGTTACACTTAGTAAGATATTCTATTTTCAACTAAAGCATCCTAACTGATACCTTTCGCTCTCCTAGTTTTCTTTTGTATGTATTTGGTTTCTCCTTCTTTGTCCTATTTCAAGGTGCCTCAAGCCTTGTCCATCCCTTGGCTTATGAGGCATTCATAACTGTTCCATTGCTAGGCCCACTCCACAGTCATCTGATCAAGCTTTCTGGTTCCAATTACTATATAGGAATGCCTCCCAAATATAAATATATAATACTGATCTCTCTTCTGAGCTCTAAACTCATATATAAAATGATTGTCACACTTCCAAAGAATCTCAGAGGCAACTCAAATTCAGCGTTTTCAATCTCATTATTTCTCCTCTCTTCAACTCCAAAGGCAGCCTTCCATCCATGCTCCCTTCCTTAGTGAATGAATCACTATACACCCAGTAGTCTATGCCGTGAATTCAGTTATTATCCTTGATTCCTTCTCTCCTTCATCCATCCATGTCCAAATCAACCATTAGCTCTCATCAAAAGTTCCTGGAGCACTATAGAGGCTACTGTAGCTGGAGCAGAGTGAGCAAAGGGGAGAGACTGGATGGAGATTAGGTCATAGAGGTAAGGTAGGGCCATATCACAAAGGCCTCCTGGGCCTTTGGCTTTTCTCTTGAGGAAATGGGCAAACATAGGAAGGGAGTGGGTCTTAAACAATGCATATTATGATCTGCCTTTTTTTTTGTTAATAAACTGAAGGTGGGCAAGGACAAAAGCAAGCAGATAAATTAAGAAGCCACTAAAATAATGCAGATGAACAATGAAGGTAGCTTGGGCCAGAGTTGTAAGAAGTTGGTAACGTTATTCCATTTTGGAGATATCTATATATCTATATATCTATATATATATCTATTCTTATATTCTATATATATATATATATATTCTTATATCTATATATATCTATATATATATCTATATTCTTTTTCCCCTTGGGAAGATTGGCCCTGAGCTAACATCTGTGCCAGTCTTCCTCTATTTTGTATATGGGTCACCACTACAACATGGCTGCTGATGAGTGGTTGTAGGTCCACACCCAGCAACAGAACTCAGGCTGCCAAAGCAGAGCATGCCAAACTTAACCACACTACGCCATGGAGCCTGCCCTATTTTGGATATATTTTAAAGGAAGAGCCAGTATGACTCGATAACAGATTTATGTGAGATGAAGGGAAAGAGAGGGATCAAAGATTACATCACTGTTTAGGTCCTCAGTAACTAGAACTATGGCATTATCATTAACTGAGATTGGGAAAGATTGTATAAAGAACAGACTTTGGGAGGGAGTACTAGATGTTTATTTTTGAATATGTTAAGTTTGAGAAGCCTATTAGTAATCTAAGTGGAGAGTTTGAGTAGATTGTTCAGTAGACAATTCTGGATTCAGGGTGAAAAATGTAAATTTGGAAATCATTAGCACATAAATGAAATATAAGATCATCTAACTGGATGCATAATCAAGGGATTGAGTGTAGAGAGAAAAGAGAAATAGTCTAAGGACTGAGCCCAGGAATATACCAATAGTCCTCAGAGCATCTCAGGAACAAAAGAGACTGCGTGAGATTAGATAGTAGGAAAGCCAGGAGAATGTGACGTTCTGGAAGCCAAGTGAAGAAAGCTTTACAAAGATGTGGAAGCAAGCAACTATGTCAAGGCTGCTGATGGGTCAAGTAAGATTAAGCCTGGGAATTGACATTAGGTTTAGCACCATGGAAGACATTGGTGATCTATGTTAGTTAAATTCTACTTACTTTGAGATCTTGGCTTACACTTTACTTTCTTGGGGAAGTCTTCCGTGACCCTCCAAAGCTGGATTAAGAACCCTTTACGTACGCCATGTCACACCTGTCATTTTACACTCATCCTAAGGTTTTGAAATTGCCCTTTTACTTACATCTTCTCCTCTAAACTATATATGCCTCAAGGGCAAAAACTTGAGTGTGATGGCTCTTGAACTTTGCACAGTAGGGACAATATTTGCGAAATAAAATTTAATTAAGTTGCCTATCATTTGTGCCAGAAGGCCATCCCTGCTAGGTAAAAAAATAAAAGAGGGTGGATAACAGGGAGTAGCCAGATCTAGCAAGTATCAGTGACGCATCCTTGGATGACAAAGACTAAAGTTTTTACCTCATTCAGTTTGCTTCAGAGAAGCTTGTTAGGACAATCCAAAATGAGCTTCTAGTGGAATATTTAGGTGTGCCGGTTACCTGGGGGCAGGAGAACAGCCCAAAGCCAGCTAAGCAAATTAGTGAGCAGCTGTCATTAGCCAGTCATGTCCACCTCAACAATACCTTATCAATGGATAGCTTGTCATTTTCCTAAAGTTTTCATGGAATAGCTGTTAACAAAGGGAATGAGATGTGCACAGTTCAGTTCTACGCATCTACTAACTGAAAAGTTGGCCAAGGCCTCATTGAAACCAAATGTGTTTGTTGGAATCAAGAATTATGAATTTGTCACCTTGTATTTTCTAAAGATTTATATAATTTTTATCAGATTTCCTTTTAGGGTGAAAATATTACTAAAAATAGACTGTAGGACTATTATATACAATCTTGTATGAAGACATTACTTCTTGTTCACTTCTTTCTCCTCTGTGCCCTGAATAATGCTTAATGTACACTATGTTCAGTAAAAGTTGAATGAATGAAGAAATAAATGAATAAATGCTCAAGTGATATACAAAATAAAATGCTACATACGTTATTGCTTCTTTCAAAACGCTATTGGCTTCTGAAATAAAACTAGAGAGCAATAAAATTTTGTAGTCTTTTACATAGTAACTGCAAGGATTTTTTTCTTTCAGCAGCTAATGCTTCCTTTTCCTTATCTCCATTCCCAAAAGCCTCCCAATTCCATTTTAAACATACTCTTTAATAGAAGCATCTTCAACATACTGAGGTTTACATTACATAGCTGTGAAATTAGACCAATATCTCAATTTTCTTCCTCTCTTTCTCTTTCCTCTTTCCCTCCCTTCCATTTGTACCTCCTTTTGAATCAATCCATCTCTCTTCTATAGCAGGCAGCAAATAAACAAATGTTTCATCAAATTAGAGGAAATGGATTCCAACTTCCTAATCAGAGACAAAGATTAGTAACTTGATCTATTGCTTATGCTTGTGACAGAAAAATTGGATGAATATATCTGGATAAGTTTTTCAAAAAGGTACTGAATCTTCCTACCCTTTCTCCTTGAATGTGATTTGTTTACAAAGAATAGAGTATGAGAGAGGAGAAAAGTAACGTTAGAGTGGAAAAATTGGCAAATGTTATCTTAAGGTTAATGTCAACATTAACATCGTCAGTGATGCAATGGTGATAGTAGGTACTCTTGTTATGGTGTGATGAGAAGGGCACTTCACCTCTGTGATATGCTGCCCCAAAACCCATAGCCCCAGTCTAATAATGACAAAAGCTTTGGACAAATCCAGAATGAGGGACATTCTACAGAGTACCTGAACAGTGCTTCTCAGAATTGTCAAGGTCATCAAAAACAAGAAAAGACGCTGAGTTGTCACACCCTAGAGAAGACTAAGACACTATGACCAAATGTAATGTGGTGCCCTGGATGGGACCCTGAAATAAGAATGTTAGGAAAAAACTAGTGAAATCTAAATAAAGTCCAGAGTTTAGTTAACAGTCAATGTCTGTTTGTTGCGACAAATGTACTATGGTTATGTGAGATGTTAGCAGTAGGGGAAACTGGATGTATGATAGATGGAAATTCTCTCTACTATCTTTGCAACTCTATGCAAATCTAAAACTACTCTAAAATTTTTAAAATGATTATGTTAAGTAAAAACTACTGAATTCTAGCTTGATGTGTCCTACAACTTTGCAGAGATATTTGTCCAAATGTTACAACCTTTTGTAACTCTGTTTCTATAGTAATCATAATTTAAAAGTCTCTTTTCTGGTGCTGTAATTAATATAAGACTCTGGTACATGTACCTCAGCAAATGTCCTTCAATAATTAGAAAATTACAAATTCTATGAGGACTGTCACTTTTACCATCCCAAGTTTTGTATACTTAGCTGGTTGCTGCCCTTTCTCTAGGACATCAATAAAATCCTGAGTTAACACACTATTTTAATAACTTTTTGACACTTTGATATGTTAATCTCTAATGCGGAGTGTTAGATCAGTGACAACATTTATTGATGGGGAACGAAGATGGGGGAAATTGTTAGCTTTTCTTCATTCACTTCCCTGTCGTTCTATTTACTACATGAACTTGCATTCTAATAGAATCTTTTTAATCCTAAAAAGAGTAAAGAATGATTATAGAAATATCAATCCAGACAAAATTTACTGATCATCAATGGACACTATCTTGTGGATGGACATTCACTATAGAATGTCTTTTAGAGAATTATATAAGGAATAAATATTGTAGATGGAAAAGAAACAATAGCTTAAAACTTGCATTTATAAAGCTCCATCTGTTAATTAATTGAATAGGTTTATAGTGTCCTAGGATGGTACGGGTTGCTAAGATTTTGAACGTCAATTCTGGCCTTAGTTAATAAGTAATGTTTTTGCTACATTAGTTCTTTTTTATTTATATTTTTTTCCATTTGCAAGAACTTTCAGAGGAACAGTTATTTATGGTTTTGGAAATTGCTGGCCTGCTACTATTTATATTCATTAACTGCTAACACTGGGGGAATATGTGCCTCAGGGAACTGGAGTAATAGTCCATGCTGACCAAGGACAGTGATAAAATGTCTAACAAATAAAACTTTCCCCTTCTACTTCCCTTGTAGGAAGTTTATTAACATTTACAACCACCATGATATTAGGAACCAATGTTTATTAAAAACCACTTTGTTTAGAAATACTGCCAACTTCATGCCAACTCCTGAGGGGACTCATTGGCACTGAGCATGAATGGGTTCTGTTCTCAGCTACCGGAGTTAAGCTAGGCTTTAATTTAGGAGTGACTACAGCAAGTACTAGTTCATGAGAGAACTAAGGCAGCCAGCATTTTCTAAACATTTCGGGAGTGTTTGAGAATCTTGGTGAAAGGCTTTGTTCATCACAAGGTATTTCAAAAGTGAGAGGTATTGGGAATATAATAAAGTGGCCAGGCTTTGTTCTGAAAGCAAGTGGTGTTGTGCTTTTTATGACAGAGAAATTAAAATGTGTTACCTCCATCTGTCTGTTATAAAGCAGCTGTGCACATAATAGATATAAAATTGACTGCCATTGTGTTTAAAGACTGTTGAAATTTGGGAAAGTCATTAAAACTTTTTGAGTCTCATTTACCTTATCCCTAGCAAATGGGGAAAAAATACAAATCTCATAGGTCACTATAAGGACAATAAAAAAAAAAAGTATACTAAAATGTTTTAAAAATGTAAAGTGTATCTTAGATCTTCTTCCCGACATATTTATCTGGGAAATACAAGAGAAAGATGAGGAAATTGGCCTTTCATCTTCTTTCTTGACTGCTTTTCCCGTCTAACCCATGTGACTGCAATACCAATAAAAAAGGTTGCTAAATTATTTTAATCATGAACAAAACCATCCATTGTTAATCTCTTTCAAGAAAACTGAACAAATGACTCAGTAGAAACCTCTACGCCTTACTTCTTTGCTTTGGTGTATAGAAATTGTGGCTTTACAAAGACACTGGATTCTAAATATTTAATTTGAATTAGTATTTGACATTTGACAAGACATTTGAATTAGTATTTCCATTTAAACACTTTTGCATAATTAGTGCCAAATTAGACTTTTTATTACATCGTCATTTCTCCATTTGGATCTCAGAATAAAAACCAAAATCCTGCTTTGGGGTGTGTTTGTGCGTGTCTGCGTATGTCTGTGTGGGTTTGAGTGTTTTACAAATATTTGGTGCTTAGCAGATTTTTTTCCCAAGCAGATATTCATCAACCGCTTCCAAGAATTCGTACTTATCACCATTAAACTAACTGTAAGAACAACATTTATGGATGGAAAACAGGTAGTTTTACTGTAAAAAGAAATATCTCTCTAAATTCCTCTTGAAACAATATAATTTGTTTGGTCCTGATGGGAACGTACAGACTCTATGGAGGTTTATGAAAGTCACCATTTCTGGTGCCTTTGTTTAGCAAGAGCTTCGGGTAAGTAAAAGTTTTGAATGCTAATTAACTCAGATTTAAATCTGCTTTATGCAATTAGAAATGTGTGAATTTTTTCCCTCGGGTCTTGAATACTGACTATCCATCAGCCACAGAATGACCAAATCCCTATTTTGATTTTGTCCCTGTTTTGCCTGTCCAATACAGATGAGGTATGTGCATTTTTTTCTGGTTGAGAAACCGCTTATTTTTTAGATATTTATTTCCAAATTTAAAAATAGAGAACAGAAACTTCAAAACATCAGAATCCTACAAAATATATGGCTGAAATAGGTATATAAAATATTTCACTAAAATTATTCACAGTCATTAATAAATGTATATCCATTAACTGCTAAGTTACCAAATTCATACCACTCAGCAGCACAGTAATGCTGACTAACAAAAAATCAGCATTTTTAATAAGCGTTATGGTATTCTGTGATCTGGTCGTGAAAATAATCAGGTGTTCACATGCCCAAGGTGAATGCTAATAGGTGCCTCCCAATTCTTGCACCACCTTGACTTCCCCTGGGAAATATGAGTTAAGGGTTAGAAATAGAGAGGACAGCAATGTAACCTGAATTTTGAATCTCTGTCCCTTCATCAACTGAGGTCCGCCTGGACTGACTCCACACACATGGATGCAACAAGAAAATAATTAAGACTGCAATTCCATATTTTTCTTTTAAGAACAACCAGAATTTAAGAAATTGAAAGTACATGTGGAAGAGCATCAGAAAAAGTTTCCTGAAAAGTTGGACCTTGAAGAGGGTTTTAGTGACTAAATCTTAGTCAGTGATTCTCAACCCTGGCTGTGCGTTTGAATCACCTCAGGATTGTTTAAAAAGGACCTGTGCCGCACCCTCAGACATTCTGATTTAATTGGCCTGGGGTGGGGCCCAGGAGAGTTTTACAAAGCTCTCAGGTGATTTTAATGTGCAGGCAGGGTTGAGAGCCTTGGAGTGAGACAATGAAGAAGAAACAAGGAAGAGGGAAAGTAGAAGTTTAAGAACATGTGCCAATTCATTCACCCATTTACTCATTCAATAAAAACGTTTATTGTCTGTTCAATGCTAGTCATTGAACTAGGTGGTGGGTAAAACTAAAATAATGGAGAAATAATGCTTAGAGCTTCCCATCTAGTACAGAGATTCATGTATAAACAAGTCATTACAATGCTCTGTGATACTCGGGAGAGTGATTGTCTTTTTTTGTTACTTAGAGCACTGGTTCTCAAACTTGTATGCAAATTAGAGTCAACTGAGGAACTTTAAAAAGTGTTTTCTTTTTTTTTAAAGGCTACTTTTATTTATTTATTTTTTCACTTTTCCTTCTTGTCCCCAAAGACCCCCAGTACATAGTTGTATATTTTTAGTTGTGAGTCCTTCTAGTTGTGGCATGTGGGATGCTGCCTCAACATGGCCTGATGAGCAGTGCCACGTCCTCGCCCAGGATCTGAACCGGGGAAACCCCGGGCTGCCAAAGCGGAGCACACGAATTTAACCACTCGGCTATGGGGCCAACCCCTAAAAAGTATTGTTTTCTGGGTCCCACATTCAGAGATTGGTTTTGAAATCAGAATTTAAAACACAAATAAAACAAAACAAAATAACTTTCTCAGTTATTTCCATACACGGCATTGGACCAGAGGGATGGGTGTGACAGAAGTAAAGGGCACATTTAGGAGTCAGATTGAATCGCCAGGCAAAAGAAGATTTAGTGAAGCTTTAAATTCAAGACAGAGGATCTGGGAATCACTACAATGAACTGGTATGCTTTTTTTTTTTTAAGGAAGATTAGCCCTGAGCTAACTGCTGCCAATCCTCCTCTTTTTGCTGAGGAAGACTGGCCCTCAGCTAACATCTGTACCAATCTTCCTCTACTTTATATGTGGGACAACTACCACAGCATGGCTTTGCCAAGCGGTGCCATGTCTGCACCCAGGATCCAAACTGGTGCACCCCAGGCCTCCCAAGAGGAACGTGCGAACTTAGCCGCTGCACCACTGGGACAGCCCCCAAGACTGGTATCCTTGAAGAGTCTCTGTGATCTGATGAAAGGGAAATTTTTAGAAGTATTCTCTGGCAGCAAAATGCTGACTTGAATATGGGAGAGGATCCCCAAAGGCAGTTTATCAGTAAGCACAGTAGCCACAGTGCTTAGAGTCCCAAAGAAATGTTATAATTTCCTTTAAAGTCAGAAGGAAAAAATGAACTTTTAGGTCAAAGAAAATGTTTTAACATATAATATTCACATATTGGTCTTTTTACCAGCACAGTTGTAAAATATAACTTTTAGTGTCTTTTTTTTTATTGGGGAAAGGGTCCATGAGGCAAAAATGCTTAGGCTCGAAAGAAGTCACACTGCAACCCTGGGTTAAAGGCGAGCTCAGTCTTAACCAATTTCAATTTCTATTAGATCTATGACTCGCTTTCATATTCCCTTGAATTGTTTCCATCTTGATTTTGCAAAACTGGAAGACAAGGGCCAAGTGTTTTGTCTTCTTAGAATACCTAATTCCATGCTGGAGAGAGTTGATGGAATGGATCAAAAACTGTGGTTTCCAAGAGTCCTATACTTTCACAGGACACATGGCTGGCCCCATTTGGAATAGTCTTACACCTTTGGTCCAACTGGAGAACTCCTAGTTATCCTTCAAAACTTACTAAAACATTTAAGTGTTTTTTAAAATATCCACTTATTTTTATTTTATTTTTTAATTTAATTTAATTTTTTCTTGCAGTAACATTGGATTATAACATTATATAACTTTCAGGTGTACATCATAATATATTTTGAATTCTGTGTAGATTACATCATGTTCACCACCCAAAGACTGATTACAATCCGTAAAACATTTCAGTTTTGCGTGCGACTTTCTCTAGCCTCCCCTGCCACCTGCCTAAAGTAATCACTATGATTCATCAACCCATCAGCATTTGTTCATCCATTGATACTGCACATTCACCGTGCATTGCCCTTAATTAAGTGTGGGTCAGTCTTTTCCAACACAGTCCCCTACATCCTGGTTTATTCACTCCTGTGTTCTTAGGCTCTAAAATAATTCCTAATGTATAGTAGCTGCCACCAAAAATTTGCCCATTAATGTAATAGATAAATGTTGTTAAATGTAATTTTCCACAAATTTAGACTATGCTTTGGAGAAAGGTTCATTAAATGAATGAAAGTTATGGATAACAACATTGTTTTAATGAAATGAAGTTAAATTACTTCTTGAAGAATTCTCACTTCATGTAAGTGAAGACACAAATAGGTGAAGACTGTTAATTAAAACTTTATAGTTCTTGATAGACCTCAAAGAATTATTTTTCTTTAACAGTCATAATTGGTGGTTCCAAAATAGAAACGCCTCAGCAAAAAGCCATCATTTCTTTTTTTTCTTGAGGAAGATTGGCCCTGAGCTAACATCTGCTGCCAATCCTCCTTTTTCTGCTGAGGAAGACTGGCCCTGAGCTAACATCCATGCCCATCTTCCTCTACTTTATATATGGGATGCGTGCCACAGCGTGGCTTGCCAAGCTGTGTCGTGTCTGTGCCCGGGATCCGAACCAGTGACCCTTGGGCCACCGAAGCAGAATGTGCGAACTTAACCACTGTGCCACGAGGCCGGCCCCAAAGCCATCATCTTTTGAACTCTTGTTTTGAACAAGAATTTGGATGTTACAGCATGTGCTGCAATTATTTTTCCATCAGAGTTAGAAACCAGCATTGGCCACAGATCTAAAGAAAGTTGAAGAATGTAAACTAATCATTCTAAAATCTATGATAACCTTTGTTCAGAAACTTTTAACAGATCCATCTGTTGACATTTAAAATATGCTCCCTTTATCTCAAATATGATCAACCTGGAGATCTGACTGCTCATTAATATTTTCCAGGAAGCACTATTTCAGCTGGGGCCCTTGTGTAAAGGATGGTTCTGTTAAAGAAAGAGAAGTATTTGAGTTATTTTTAATCTAATCCCTAAAGAGCAATTACATTCATTGTAAAATGGTCTGCCACACTTGAATCCTAACACGAGTTATGCCAGTTTCACCTCTCCCGAAGTTATGCTATTATTTTCTACAGTGTATGGTTAGCTTTGGATCAAAAATAATCTCCTCAAAAAAGAAGTTACTTAACTGAGATTGAGAAGGCAGGAGAGTTTGTTTGCCTGAGTTGAGAGTCTTATGAGTTGCTGTGGAAAGATTTGGAGGAGGAAATGATGAAGAATAGACCAGGTCAAAAGGCATTATAGGAGTAAGAGATGAAGAAAATTGGAAAGATTTGGATATTCCCGAAGAACTACCCCTGGACAAGGAATAAGTGTGATGGGCATGTGTGTCATCATGAAATTAGTGGACTTTTGGGTTCCAGTGGAAACTTGGTATCACGTCAAGTCTAGCTCTGAGAGGGGCAAGGTTTTAGGCAGAGTTGGAGTGAGTGATAAAAACAATCCACGAGCCTGAGAGAGTCACGGTCTAGTGTAGTGATTTCAAGTAGCAGTATGATGAATGACCCCAACAGAGTCAGAGGAAGAGTAAGGGCCCAGTGGACTCATGGGCTCAGTATTGTGTATCAGTGATTTGAGAAATTAGGGCATTCTTGATGTTAAAGGGAAATTATTAACCTTCTGTGTAGAGAATGAAACAGACTCAGAGGCAAAGAGAATTAGAGCTTAAAGAGACCTTGGAGATCATTATACTGATCTTCTCATTGTTCAGGGGAAAAAAGCAAAGCTCGGATGAAAGGTGCAATGGTTAAGAATACAGGCTCTGGGGTCAGACTACCTGGATTCAAATTTGAGTTCTAGCGCTTATTAAGTACTTGACTCTTCTGTGTCCCAGTTTCTTCAATAGTAGAGCAGAGATCTACAATGTCTATTTTCTTGTTGTGAGAATTAAATGGTAACACAAAGAAAATGACTAGAACAGGGGCTGGCGTGTATACCTGCTGAGTAAATGCTGGCTGTGCTTATTTGCAGTTGTAGAAACTCCGACAGGCATTGGCAGGTGTGGACTGACTTCTCTCCAGGTTTCCAATACTTTCCCACTCTGGCCTTGTAGGTGTTTAGACATCAGTTAACTAACAGAATTTCAAGTCTTAGTCCTGTGTTTGCTTTTTCATTTGTGTGGTTTTGCTGGTTTTCTGGTTGCTTATATAATTTTATTAACTCATTTATTAGAAAAATAATTAAATTTTGTTCAATAAATTCTTAACTTTATTCTAAAGAAAATTATAGAAACGATTATATTTGTATCAGTGGCAAAATCCACTGAACGACCAATGCACCGAAATCCCCAGGTATTAGAAGGCCTTGACTACTAAGCTTCATTCCCTTGGGACCTCCCAGCAGCTGGCAGCAGCGGGCCCCCCTGCAAGAACCTGGCCTCAAAAACCCCTCTGCGGAGGTGGAGTCTCACTGAGAACAGCTGACCTGCCAGCTCCTACCTCCTGGGCTCAGAATTTCCTGCCCTTTTAGGAAAGAAGCAGCTGAATACTGGTTCCAGACCCAGGGCTACACACACACACACACACACACTCCCAAACACACAAATAAACATACCCTGACACCTGTGAGCTGAAGTGTATGTAGGAATTGTTGTTAAGGACACAAAACTGTAATTTGCATATCAGCTGGGTTCCAGTAAGAAATAGATTACACAGTCAAAGAGAGTGATTTAAGGAGAGTTTAATAAACAGACTATTTACAAACATGTGGGTAATGTTTCAAAAAAGCAAAAAAAGGTTAGTGCAATACTCTGGGAAGCCTTTACCATATTTAGTTCTGAAGGAAGGGGAGGGGATGGAAAGAGTTATCAGGACCTTAAGAGAGCCATGTAGAGAACGCCACTCAAGAGAGGCTTAGCCCTCATTAAAGGAATGCAGCCTTCTTAAGGCCACTTGGCAAGGAGGAAACCTGAGAGAAAACTACTCTACATTCACTTTTCTCATGCCCTTCCGATCTCTACCAGTGCCTCCCATGGGCTCAACCCAGCCAGTCCTTATGGGGCAGATTCCTTGGGCAAACAGTAGGGTATAGATTGTATTTGTAGGGATGCAATTTGTTGTTCATCATCAATTCCAGTCTGGGTGAAAACTTTGCATCATCAACACATAGGATAGACAAAATCTGTTCATTACCATATCATTGTGGGACGATGTCAATTTTGTCATATTCTCACTTCAAACCTAAAATATTAGCCACACCAGTGCTGTTCAAATAAAGTAGTAGGGAAAAAGGGAGGAGAGTGAAGAAACAATTAACACAAAACATAGCTGCTATTTTTTCTTCTGTAGCTGGCACAAGTCATAAGTTAGCTATTGCTTCCTCCTTACACCACTTGTTGCTACTGCCAGGATCTCAGCTGGTAGGTACTTCACTTGATGGAGTACCCAAGCCTTCTTTCCAGTAGGATCTGAGTTCTTGGCGGGCCTATCTTTATTGAATGCCGTAGTTTCCATTGTGTTTCCGGTAAAAGCTATCTTTCCCTATGTATTATGACTGACAAACTCTCTGAGTTGTTTTCCGAGTGATAGTGCATGAGGTAAGGCTAGTATATTCTTGAGGATAATTTCCCTGTGCACTTTCTTTGCTGTTAAGATATGTTTCTTGGTTTGGGGTAATGTTCCCCCATGACAATCGGTAAGATGATGGATGATATTCTCTAAATCCACAAATGTTGATACTACAAAAAATACTGCAGGTGGGGCCAGCCCCATGACTGAGTGGTTAAGTTCGTGTGCTCTGCTGCAGCGACCAAAGGTTTCACTGGTTCGAATCCTGGGTGTGGACATGGCACCACTCATCAGGCCATGCTGAGGCGGCATCCCATATGCCACAACTAGAAGGACCCACAACTAAGAATATGCAACTGTGTACTGGGGGCTTTGGGGAGAAAAAGGAAAAAAATTAAATCTTTTAAAAAAAAAAGGAAACACTACAGGAAGGGAAAGCAATACACCAGGAATACACATCTACCTCTCCAGTGATGGGCAGGTGGTAGGTTTCAACATAAGCAATCTGTCATAATGTGGCCAAAAGATCACTCTGGTGAATGGTGCCATATGGAAGCCTTGACATTGGCCTCTGCTTTTGGCAAGTTGAGCACTCAGCAATGATGAGATAGATTGGCCTTTGTGAGTGGAAGTCCCTGTTGTTCATAGTTCATAGTTTCCATCCGTGCCCCCTGGCCACTTCATACCTAAATACTTTGAGTGAAACTGGTTTTGTTGTTGAAAGAGGCTTACTGACATCATGATAAGAACCATCCTTGTGGTATGTGCATTGGGCACAAACATTCTCTTAGTCTTGGGCTTATCTGAGATGTCCATTCTCAAATCTCATTTTCTGACCTTCTTATGACAAATTTCCAAACTTGTTCTTTTAAAGTCTCTATCTGGTTAGTTAACCTGATGGCTTGGCAAATAAATATCCCAACTTTATCCTCCTGTTTTCCAGATTTCCTGCTGGTGTCTTCCATCAGCTAAACCATCTGGAAGGGGGAGGGCAAAGGATCCTATTGGTGCATCTCACATGAGTTGGGCTCCCGGGCACAGAGAAGGACAAATAAGGGGGAAGGGTTTATCCAGAGGGTTTTGATCTCCTTACGTGAGATTTAGTTCTGATACAAAGCACCGCATTTATGCTGATTCTTCCTTTGTGAAAAAGAAGCACACATATGCACGCTGTACTTTGTACACTTTCATTAAGATGAGAGATAAAAATAAAATATCAGTGGGGCTGGCCCCGTGGCCGAGTGGTTGGGTTCGCTCACTTCGCTGCAGGTGGCCCAGTGTTTCGTTGGTTTGAATCCTGCCACGGACATGGCACTGCTCATCAAACCACGCTGAGGCAGCGTCCCACATGCCACAACTACAATGAAGAATATACAACTACGTACCAGGGGGCTTTGGGGAGAAAAAGGAAAAAAACAAAATCTTTAAAAAATAATAATAATTTAAAAAAGTAAATAAAAGTAAAATAAAGTAAATAAAATAAAATATCAGTAAGCTAAAGGAGCAAATAAAGATCAGTACAGTATACAGTTTCAGAAAAAGACCAATACTTTGGGGTCATGATGGAAATAAAATTTAGTGAAACAAGCACAGGCTTTAAACTTAGGAGTCCTGGTTTGGAATTCTGGACTTACCATAAAATAAATGTATTTCTTTGTTGTTAATGCCCATAGAGTTGATTCCAACTCCTAGTGACCTTGTGTACAGCAGAGTGAAACCCTGCCCAGTATTTTTATGCCATCCTCTCACCTTCCTACCACTCTATCAGACAATGTTCCACTGTTTTCCATAGAGTTTTCGTGGTCAATTTTTTGGAAGTGGGAGGCCATGTCCTTCCTAGTCTGTCTTAGTCTGGAAACCCTGCAGAACCTTGCTCACCATGGGTGACCCTGCTAGTATCTGAAATACTGGTGGCATAGCTTTCAGCATCACAGCAACATACAGCAGCAACAGTATGACAACTGACAGATGGGTAGTGTGGTTCCCTGACTGGGAAACCAATCTGGGTCACGGCAGTGAAAGCGTCAAATTTCAACCTCTAGAACACCAGGGCTGTGTAAATTCAATTCTACTACACATGAAATTTTTCCATCAAAATAGACCATTTTATGGGCCATAAAACAAGGTCTCAATAGATTTCAAAAGACTGAAATCTTACGGAGTCTATTCTCTGACCGCAATGGTATTAAATTAAAAGACAATAGGGGCCGGCCTGGTGGCGCAGTGGTTAAGTTAACAAGTTCCGCTTCGGCGGCCGGGGGTTCAGCGGTTTGGGTCCCGGGTGTGGACATGGCACTGCTTGGCAGGCCATGCTGTGGTAGGCATCCCACATATAAAGTAGAGGAAGATGGGTACAGATGTTAGCTCGGGGCCAGTCTTCCTCAGGAAAAAGAGGAGGATTGGCAGCAGATGTTAGCTCAGGGCTAATCTTCCTCAACAAAAAAGTCAATGGTAGTAAATTATTTAGAAAAATTCCAAATACATGGAAACTAAATAACTCATTCCTAAACTCATTGTATGGCAAAGAAGACATCACAGAGCAATTAGAAAATATCTTGAACTGAGTAATAAAAACACAACACAAAGCAGCTAAAGGAGTGCCTAGAGGGAAATTTGTATTTTTTAGATGTTTATATTGGAAAAGTAGAAAAGTCTAAAACAAACTTCCTAAAAACTCAATTTAGGAAGCTAGAAAAATAAATACAAATTGAACTCAAAGTAAGTAGAAAGAAGGAAATGATAAAACTAAGAGATGAAATAAACAAAATAAGAAACAGATGAACTATAGAGAACAATCAATGAAACATGAATCTGTTTCTTTGAGCAAATCAATAAAATTGATAAAACTTTACCTAGTCTCATGAATAAAAAAAGAAGAGAGACACAAAATGACACTATCAGTAATAAAAGATGGGCTATCACTACAGATCTATGAATATTAAAAAAATGATAATGGAAAATTATGGACAACTTTATCCCAATATATTTGACAACTTAGATGAAATAGACAAATTCCTTGAAATATACAAATTTTCAAAATTAACAAAAACATAAATAGATAACCTGGACTGGCCTATATCTGTTTAAGAAATTGAATTTCTTATTATAAACCCTACCACAAAGAAAACTCCATGCTCAAATGGTTTCACTGGTTAATATTACCAAATATTTTAGGAAGAATAATGCTAATGCTAATGCTGGACAATTTTTTTCTCAGGAACCAGAAGAAAAGGGAATACTTCCCAGCTTATGTAATGAGACCAGTATTAGTTTGATACCAAAACCAGACAAAGTCATTGTAAGAAAAGAAAACTACAGACCATAATTCTCATCATTTTAGATGTAAATAGCTTTAACAATATATAAAAGCAAGTCAAATCCGAGAATATGTAAAAATAATATTTTATGATCGGGTGGAAGCAAGGTCGGTTCAACATTTGAAAATCAATGAATATCATTTTCTAGATTAACAGATTTTTAAAAATTATATGATCATCTCCATAGATGAATAAAAGACATCTGATGAAATTCATCATTCATCAATGGTAAAAACAAAAAACTTTCAGCAAAATAGAAATAGAAAGGAAAGTCTTCAATTTGATAAACAGCACCTGGGGAAAAGCTACAGCTAACATCATACTTAATGGTGAAAGACTCAACACTTTTCCTCTAAGATTGGGACAAGCCAAAGATGTCCACTGTCACCATTTCTATTCAGTACTATATCGTAGGCCTCACCTTGTGCAATAAGATAAGAAAAAGAAATAAAAAGCATACAGAAGGAAGAAGTAAAATTGCTTCTATTTGCAGGTGTCATGATGGTGTATAGAGAAAACCTTAAGGAAAAAAACAACCTTAGTAAAATTAAGTTAATTTAGCATGCATACAGGATTCAAAGTTGTTTACAAAAACCAGTAGTATTTCTGTATACTAGCAGCAAACAATTTCATTTACAATGGCATGAGAAAACATGAACTACTTAGAAATAAATTTAATAAAATATGTACCAGTTTTATATTGAACACTATAAATCCTTGATGGATTAAATTTAAGGTGACCTACATAAATGAGTGGAAAGATTTACTATGTTTATGAATTAGAAGACTCAATATTGTTAAGATGTTAGTTCTACCCAAAAAGATCTAGAGATTTAATGCAATTTCAATAAAATTTTGCATGCCTTTTAAAATAGAAATTGACAAGTTTATTCTAAAGTATTGTGAAAATACAAACAACTTAGTATAGCCAAAGCAATTTTTAAAAAGAAAAATGAAGTTAGAGGAATTATGCCACTTGATTTCAAGGCTTACAATAAAACTACAGTAATTAAGACAATGTGGGGTGGGTAAAAGGATAGACATCCAGATAAATGGAACAGAATAGATTCCAGAAGTGCACCTACACATACATGGTCATTTCTCTTTCAGCAAAAATGCACCATATATTCAATAGGAAAGAAAAACCTTTTAACAAATGGCACTGGATCAGCAGCCTATCTGTGTGAAAAAAAAACGTAATTGACCTTTATCCTATCCTTTACACAAAATTTAACTCGAAATAAATTCTAGACCTAAATGTAAAAGCTATGAAACTTAAAAAAAAAAAATCACAGTCACCTTGAAGCAGGCTGAGATTTCTTAGGGCAAAAGGCACAAAAATCATAAAAGAAGAAGATAGATAAATTGGAATTTATCAAAATTAAAAATATTGGCTCTTCAAAAGGCACTATTAAAAATGAAGAGAAAAGCCACAGGTTGGGATGAAAAGAATGTATCTGACAAAGAACACGTATGCCTAATATATAAAAACATTTGCAACTGAAAAATAAGACATCCTAATTAAGAAATTAGCAAAAGATTAAGGACAGACTTCACACAAAAAGATTTATGAATAGTCTTCAAGCACAGGAAAAGATGTTCATCAATCATGTGGGAATTTCGAATGAAAACCATAATGAGACACCGCTATACATGCATTATAATAGCTGAATTTAAAAAGACTGACAGATAACACCAAATGTTGGCAAGAAAATGGATCAGCTGGAACTCTCTCATATGCTCTTTGGACAGTTATTTTGCGGTTTGTTACAAATTCTAACCACCTGGTATATGACCAGCCATTCAACTCCTACGTATTTACTCAACAGAAAGGAAAATATATGCCCAAGCAATATCTGGTATATGAATGGTCATAGCAGCATTATTCACAACATCCAAAACTTGAAATGACCTAAATACCCATCAACAGGTGAGTGACCTAAATATCCATCAACATAAACTAAATGTGAGATATCCATTCAAGGAATATCACTCAGCAACAAAAATCAACGACCCGCTGATTTGTTCAACAACGTGAATGAGCTTCAAAATAACTATACTGAGGGAAAGAATCCAAATACAAAAGAGTTTACACTATCTGATTCAGTTTAGATAAAATTCTGGAAAATGCAAACTATTTTATAGTGACAGCGTAGATCAGTGATTGCCTCGGGCTAAAGATAGAGAGAGAGACAGACTTCAAAGGCGCACAAGAAGATTTTTCCGTGATAGAAATGTTTTCCATCTTAATTGTGGCTGTGGTTTCATGGATGTAGATAGCTGTCAAAATTCATGCAATTCTATACTTTAAATGGGTGTATTTTGTTGAACATAAATTGTACTTTGATAAGGTTGTTTCAAAATTTAAAAAGACATGTTCAGACATTGCCTCCAGATCTAAATCCAGTATCTCTGGGTAATATTAGTTCCTCTCCATGTGGTCTGGTTTTTTATCCTTATGTTCTGGTCATCTATAAACTAAAAAGGACAAGTTGTCTGCTCCATTTCCTCTGTCTAATACGCAATGGTGGATCAGGGAGAGTATAACCAGAAATAAAAGTTTCCACTCAGTAAAATAAGGAATGAAAGTCACATAGTCCGTAAAAACATGAAATCCTGCTGTGCAAACATTGTGAAGGTCCCTTTCCCTGAAGGTAGGGAAGTTCCTTGATTAGGAGCTGATTTTATTCATGTGGAGCAAGGACTTTGTCCATTGTTCCCTGGCTCTGCCCTTTCGGAAGTTGTTCCTTGTCCCTTCTCCTTGGCCACCTCTGAAACGGGTGTTGCAAATCACACCCTCCTGACAGCATTCATAGTTCAGTTTATGGTGGTGCAACTTTGGATCACTGAAGATTTTTATGAGCATTGAGCAATGAGAGGCATTTGTAGACGGGATTCACGGTTCTTGGCCATGCAAGTCCCTTAAGAACATAGGCTTCTAACTCATTTGTTTCTAGTTAGTACCATGCACCAGTAACATTCCTACTCAGAATTGTCATACTCATTTCTTTGCTTCCTGGCCCTATACCTCTCTCTCAACTTAATGACAACAATCAAGAGGACATCAAACTTGGAGGGAAGGCCAAACCCTTAGATTTTCTTTTTCTGTTTTTGTTGTTGTTGTTGTTTTTCAGCAAGGCTGAATCTTATAGTATCTTTGTAGGACAAAAACTTTCCACGGCTTGGGTTCTAGAAACATAGTTTTCCAACACTTTGAGATCCCATGTAATGGTCCTCTCTTCCTCTTCATGACTTGCTACACAGCCATTTCTTGCCTGACTGTATTTTTCTTTTAGTAACAGGCTACACATGGCCATTAAAGACCAACACTCTTTAATACTCTCTTATCCAACCTCCTCCACTGTAGCTACAAGTCCGCCTTAGAACTTTTCAGACAATGGCTTTACGAAATGTTTAGGTGCCTAACCTCTAACTCATACCACACAGTTGAGGTTTTCTTGTGACAGTACCTCATGTCTAATAACAATTTCTAAATTATTTAAATGTGTAGAGGCTGTAAATATAAACTCTGAAATCTCGTGGACTTCGTAAGTAGGTTGTTTCCCGCTCATGAGGAGGCTGACCTGTGGCAGGGGCAGGGATTCTGCTCCACAGTCATTTTCGTTCCAAGTCTTTTGTGCTCTGCTTTCTTCAGTGCGTGAGGCATCTAAGTCTCCCTGGGCATTGGCATTCTGCTAAATGATGGGGGAAGAAGGGCATGCAACATTTCTGCCCAGATTTCACAACCAGAAACAGAGTCATACGGCCACTTCTAACTTCAAAGAAATGTCTAGCTGTAGATAAAAAGAGTTTAGCCAGTCTCTGTCAAATAATCTAATAGTCTGATAGTCAATTACACACATTATTGGGTGATGTTCCACCTAAAACACAGTTGAAAGGAGCTGTCTTGGATCGTGCAGGAGCTAAAGCAAAGTCTGAAAAACATCACCCTCTCATATTAAAGTCAGTGAGAGTGAAAATGAAAATGAAAGAGCTTGGCCTCCTGCACGGATGATTTGCAAAGGTGCTGGGCATGAATTTCCAAATTCAGAGTGAAATAGTGCATCACCAGGAAGATAAGAATGTAGTCTATATTATGCAAAAGAAAATGTAATCTTGATTGTATTGTAGTACATCTTATAGTTTGAGGACTGTTTAAAAAGATTACAGCAGAGGAGGATGGGCATGGACATTAGCTCAGGGCCAGTCTTCCTCAGCAAAAAAGGAGGAGGATTGGCGGCAGATGTTAGCTCAGGGCTAATCTTCCTCAAAAAGAAGATAAAATAAAAATTAAAAAAGATTAAAGAATACAAATGTCTCAGTGTTCATATAGTACTAAAAAAAGTCAGTGAAAGATGAACAATTTCTGGTGGATACAAATGTTCCATTCACTTACAAGAACGTTTCCTAGACTTGAAAAAGCATGATTCTCTGTAGTTTATCAGAACTTGGGACAATATTTTCCAGTTCTACTTTGCTGTAACTTTAGCCTCGCTAGAATTCTGATGATTAATGTTAATAGATATTTGGACCATGACTTATTGAATATTTATCATCAGCCAATCACTATTCCATGTGTGTTGTCTCCTTCTTGCCGTGAGGTTAATATATCTTGACCATTCTATGAATGCTTGAAAATAGATGTCGTATACCAGGATTAGACTTTTGTCTTGTAATACCTTGTAAAGCTATATGATATACCGAAAAATATAAGAGGAAGGAGGAAGGTTGAGAAAGCAGCTAGCTAAGTAAATGATGGAGATTTCTGCTTTATTTTATTTCTTCCCTGCTATAGATTCCAATACAGAATTTCTACAGTTATTTCTGGAAACAAAACCTATTCATTCAACCAGTCCTCTACCAGTAGTCACTGGATTTCCCACTTCTCTGGAACTCCAGGTCCAGCAGGGCAGGCAGAAGTGATGACAATGGAGAGAACCAGGTGAAAATAGATAAACTTCCCCCAGACAATTTTGCTCAAGTGATAGCTTTTAACCCTCAACTATTTTTATTCTGTTCTTCTCTCGGATGGGGGCTTGTGCAATCATGTGTATGTATTCTTCTTTTGTAAAACACCTTACAGGGAGAAAAATTGCTGCACAATATTATTCAGTCACATTTGATCATATTTAAAACCAGTTAGACTAGCTTGGATATCAGGAAAATTCACTGATTTATATTATTCCATGGCAACCCAACATTAGAGAAAATACTGAACTGAGAAGCTTGTACATGCGGACGACCTTGCCTCCGCAGTAGGGAATCCTACGAACTTCCGGAAACATGGGCTGATATTTTAGTAACTATAACAATGTTATCAAACACAAACATACAAGGCGTTCTTTTCCAAAGCGAATCTACAAACATTGGGATTTCCTACCTAAGGCTGTTTTCCTTGGAGAGAGCCTTAACGGGGTGAAAAGTTTAAGCAGTAAGAAGCAATGCAGAATGGGAGTTTGAAGTTTTCATATCACATCCTCTGTTTTGCTTTTCTTACTGGGATTGACTTATTTTGCGACTCATTTGGCCTCTTTGTGCCTCCATTCACAAACCCAACTTGTAAGACAATACTGCTGTGATTTTGGATTATGTGTATGCTTATTTTTGAGAGTCACTACTGGACACTAAAAACTAAAAAGTCGTATTAAATAAGACATGGATTTGTTGTCTAATTCCATTTATACGAAATCTTTCGAAAAGGTAAAACTCTGGGGACAGAAGCCTTAGTGGTTGCCTGGGGCTGAGGATGGGAGCAGGAATTACTGCAAAAGGGAAGGAGGGAACTTTCTGAGGGGATGGAAGTGTGGTCAGACAGGACTGTGGGCATGGCTGTACTGCACAACTGCATAAACGTACTGAAAGCCATTGAACTCTAGGCTGACAATGGGATCTAACTGTACCTCAATAAAGAGGTAATTCTCCTGGGACTCCCACCGCCCTCGGAGTAAAGGCAAAGTCTTAACTACGACCCACAAGGCATGATCTAGTCCCCTCTCTGCCTCTGTGCTCCCACTCCTCTTCCCTCACTTACCAGCTCCAGCTACTCTGGCCTCCTTGCTGTTCCTTCAGCATACTGAGCACTTTCTACCTCAGGGCCTTTGCACTGACTGTTCCCTTTACCTGGAACACTCTTCTCCCATGTATTGGCATAACTCCTTCTCCCACATTCTTCAGGTCTTTGTTTAGATGTCACCTCAGAGAAACCTTCCCAGACCTGCCTATTTTGAATTACAGCCCTCCTACCCATTCCCCCTCACTTCCAATCCCCTCCCCCAACTTTCTTTCCATGGCACTTACTGCCATCTGATTGCTATATATTCTACTTATTGTCCTTGTTCATTGTTTGTCCCTGTCTGTCCTCTCCCCTGCCCACCCTTGCCTTCCAGGAGAACTGAGCTCCAAGAGGGTGGAGCCTCTGGTTTCTCACAGCTGTATCCCCAGCATTAGCACAGGATCTAGCAAGTAGCAAGGCCTCAGTACACATTAGCTAAAGGGATGGATGGCAGAACTGTGGGCCCAGTGTCTGAGGCCCTGGCTAACAGAGGAGCAGGCTGGCTGGACATGAGCTCAGTGCCAGGCCCCATGGATGGGGGAGGGTGGTGGCGGCTGTGGACCCAGCAGTGACTAAGACACTGCAATTGCCTTTGGATCTGCATGTACACATGCATACATAATCTCCAGGAACATCTGATAAGGGGCCCAAGAGGACTGAGAAGCAGCTGAGCAGCAGCTGAGACCCTGAGGGCCAGGCAGGGGCCAGGAGGAAGCCAAACCTTCCAGGCAACCGGTTGCACAACAGGTTCCCCGCTCCTGTGCTGTTCGGCCTCCCACCCCAGCCCTGCTTGGGCTCGGTGTGCAAGGGGCCCCACCGCATGGGAATCTGTGCAAAGGAGCAGGGAGCCCCTCCTCTAGAGTAGGCAAGAAATCCTCAGGCCCACCTCTGCCTTGTATCTCAGCAGAGCTGCCTCCTGGCCACCTCCTGGGCCACTGCTGGTTTTCAATAGATTACTTTTAATTGATCGGAGACTCTCACTGTACTTTGAAACATCCGAGTGTGGTGTGTGTTGCTGTTCTAATCTTCCAAATCGTTCTTAAAATCAGTAGAAAGCCAGACATAAGGATCAATCTTAGGGTAATGACATTAGAAACTAACTTTCCCATTTAGGCAATTTTCCATATTGTCAACCACTGAATTTTCAAAAGAAATCCAGATTAAAAATAAAATTGTTTTCTGTTAAATTTGTGAGATGCTTTTCATTAAAAATAAGTCATCCCTCTAAACTTAAGAGGAAAGTGCTTCGTTGAGCAATAGATTTGGTAATAGACAACTTTTCAGAAGGTCCTAGGCAGTGTCCTAGTCTAAAATATAACGTTCTCTTTGTTATCTATTATTAATAAAGCACCTGATAAATAAATCTCATTCGAGCCTCACTCTACCCCACAAAAAGGCAGGATGGACATCATTTTTCTCATTTGAAAAACCAAGAAGTTGAAACGCATCATGTTTTGCATGTTTGAACAACTCAGAATGATGGAGCTATGACTATAATCTAGACTTCTAACCTTTAGGCGTTAATAAAATAAAATGGCCAAGATCTGGAGCACTGCAGTCGGAAGAAAATGGGTAAAATACTGGCTGCCAGTTACTGGCTGGAGGGCACGGGCCAAGTTATTCAGTCTCTTCGTTACTCAGTGTCTTTATCTTTAAAACAGGGATAATCATAGTGTCCCCCATGCAGTACGGTTATAAGAATTTAATTAATACCTATGTAAATACTGACTATAGTGCCTGGTTTATAATAAGCATTCAATAAACGTCTGCTAATGTAGTCAGCCTTGTCCTTTCTACCCTATAGAGGCAGCCTCAGTGAGGTGGCAAAGCTTGGCTTTGGAATCAGGCAGATGCTTTCCGATTTCTGCTTTATCACGTGACCTTTATATCAATTACTTCCCTGTACTCTCTTCTGGCCCATTTTGTCATATAAAACCTTAAGAGATATTAGGAAGATTAAAGTCCTTCCTTAATAAATGTTCAGTTGCTTTTATTTCACTTTGAACCCTGTGCAAAAAAGTTTAATTACTAAGTACTTATTTTTATACTATGCATTTTGCCCCTTGCTCTATTAGCCATCTTATTCAACAATGTATCACCAGTACCTAGGATAGTGCCTGTATCTTCTTAGGTTCCAACAAATAGGCATTGAACTCTGTATTTTATGTAATGGGAGCGAGAGTTCTCTGCAGCTTAGGACGGCCCCAGAAGACTTCACGAAGGAGATAGGATTTAAGTGGATCTTGCATAATGGTCACCACATAAGAAGAGAGAATGATATTTAGGAGACCTGCTTGTAAGGATGAGCAGCCCACAGAGGCTAACCTTCAAGTATGGGAAGAGTGCTGATCCTTGTAGAAGTTTTGGAGACCACATCCTTCACATTTGACCCCAGGAGATATTTAGAGTTCCAAGACAGGAATGATACACATCTTGGAAGGAGCACAGGGAAAACTGAGTGTAGCTTGGTGGTTTTAGAAATGGAAAAGAGGACTGGCCCGCTGGCGTAGCAATTAAGTTCATGCTCTCAACTTAGGCAGCCCGGGGTTTGCTGGTTTGGATCCTGGGTGCAGACCTATGCACTGCTTGTCAAGCCATGCTGTGGCAGGCATCCCACGTATAAAGTAGAGGAAGATGGGCATGGACGTTAGCTCAGGGCCAGTCTTCCTCAGCAAAAAAGGAGGAGGATTGGCAGCAGATGTTAGCTCAGGGCTAATCTTCCTAAAAAGAAGATAAAATAAAAATTAAAAAAGATTAAAGAATACAAATGTCTCAGTGTTCATATAGTACTAAAAAAAGTCAGTGAAAGATGAACAATTTCTCGTGGATACAAATGTTCCATTCACTTACAAGAACGTTTCCTAGAGTTGAAAAAGCATGATTCTCTGTAGTTTATCAGAACTTGGGACAATATTTTCCAGTTCTAGTTTGCTGTAACTTTAGCCTCGCTAGAATTCTGATGATTAATGTTAATAGATATTTGGACCATGACTTATTGAATATTTATCATCAGCCAATCACTATTCCACGCTCTTTGAACGAGTTAATTTATGTTTCCAAATACCCTCAGTTTTCTATTTCACTGGTAAAGAAACCGAGTCATAGTGAGGAAATGACTTGTACAATAGGCTACTGGAAACTCACCTGGCAAGTCCCAGGGTTGGATTTCAATGTATGTTTTTCTGATGCGAAATGCCTGATCTCAGCTCATACACCATCCTGCCTCTTGTGGGAAATAGATACTGCTATTGTAAGGGGGAGCCTGGGATAATGGAACGTTACATCTTCAACATAAACAAATAGATTTTCCGGACAGTTTATATATCATGTGTGAGTCTTGATGGTTTTGGTAGTGTACCTTCTATATTTTCAGGTTGAAAGAAAGAAGGAAAATTAAAACTTCAGTATTATGCATCCATTGTTGCTATGATTCATATTGTTATTAATAGGATGCTTAAATGTCTGTCTACTAAATACTAGACATTACTTTTCATTTTGTGTAAGAAACATCCCACAGAGGGTCTCAATTTTACCTTGTGTGCTCCCTAAATCTGACATTATGTCCAAAATCACCTGTTGCAAGGGTCCTGTGTGCACCTGTCTCTGTTAGGAATAAATCACTGATCTGGCCTCTGGAATCTTAAGGTAAATGGTTAATTCTATCAGGACTGCAAAACACTAGGGCCAATACGAAGGAAACATGCAATGTGTACATAAATCTGTTCTTGGTCTGGTCTTTGTCATCTCATTTTACTCAACTATGGAAATTCTTATAACCCTAATAACAAACTCTGTCTTCTATCCTGATGCTCTCTTGGGGTTGTTCTTGCTGGACCAAGTATCAAAGTCAGTAGCAGATAATTCTGCATAAACAAATTTCATTACTTCAATATTCTGAAATTTAGTGGGCTGTGTGGTCCATCAATGTTCTCTTTAAACGTGACTAGTATTTATTCCTATGCTGTTTCTACAGAACTCTTATGGGATTTTATTCTGTTTGGACTTAAGGATTCGTGTGTTGTCTCCTTCTTGCTGTGAGGTTAATATATCTTGATCATTCTATGAATGCTTGAAAATAGAGGTCGTATACCAGGATTAGACTTTTGTCTTGTAATACCTTGTAAAGCTATATGATATACCGAAAAATATAAGAGGAAGGAGGAAGGTTGAGAAAGCAGCTAGCTAAGTAAATGATGGAGATTTCTGCTTTATTTTATTTCTTCCCTGCTATAGATTCCAATACAGAATTTCTACAGTTATTTCTGGAAACAAAACCTATTCATTCAACCAGTCCTCTACCAGTAGTCACTGGATTTCCCACTTCTCTGGAACTCCAGGTCCAGCAGGGCAGGCAGAAGTGATGACAATGGAGAGAACCAGGTGAAAATAGATAAACTTCCCCCAGACAATTTTGCTCAAGTGATAGCTTTTAACCCTCAACTATTTTTATTCTGTTCTTCTCTCGGATGGGGGCTTGTGCAATCATGTGTATGTATTCTTCTTTTGTAAAACACCTTACAGGGAGAAAAATTGCTGCACAATATTATTCAGTCACATTTGATCATATTTAAAACCAGTTAGACTAGCTTGGATATCAGGAAAATTCACTGATTTATATTATTCCATGGCAACCCAACATTAGAGAAAATACTGAACTGAGAAGCTTGTACATGCGGACGACCTTGCCTCCGCAGTAGGGAATCCTACGAACTTCCGGAAACATGGGCTGATATTTTAGTAACTATAACAATGTTATCAAACACAAACATACAAGGCGTTCTTTTCCAAAGCGAATCTACAAACATTGGGATTTCCTACCTAAGGCTGTTTTCCTTGGAGAGAGCCTTAACGGGGTGAAAAGTTTAAGCAGTAAGAAGCAATGCAGAATGGGAGTTTGAAGTTTTCATATCACATCCTCTGTTTTGCTTTTCTTACTGGGATTGACTTATTTTGCGACTCATTTGGCCTCTTTGTGCCTCCATTCACAAACCCAACTTGTAAGACAATACTGCTGTGATTTTGGATTATGTGTATGCTTATTTTTGAGAGTCACTACTGGACACTAAAAACTAAAAAGTCGTATTAAATAAGACATGGATTTGTTGTCTAATTCCATTTATACGAAATCTTTCGAAAAGGTAAAACTCTGGGGACAGAAGCCTTAGTGGTTGCCTGGGGCTGAGGATGGGAGCAGGAATTACTGCAAAAGGGAAGGAGGGAACTTTCTGAGGGGATGGAAGTGTGGTCAGACAGGACTGTGGGCATGGCTGTACTGCACAACTGCATAAACGTACTGAAAGCCATTGAACTCTAGGCTGACAATGGGATCTAACTGTACCTCAATAAAGAGGTAATTCTCCTGGGACTCCCACCGCCCTCAGAGTAAAGGCAAAGTCTTAACTACGACCCACAAGGCATGATCTAGTCCCCTCTCTGCCTCTGTGCTCCCACTCCTCTTCCCTCACTTACCAGCTCCAGCTACTCTGGCCTCCTTGCTGTTCCTTCAGCATACTGAGCACTTTCTACCTCAGGGCCTTTGCACTGACTGTTCCCTTTACCTGGAACACTCTTCTCCCATGTATTGGCATAACTCCTTCTCCCACATTCTTCAGGTCTTTGTTTAGATGTCACCTCAGAGAAACCTTCCCAGACCTGCCTATTTTGAATTACAGCCCTCCTACCCATTCCCCCTCACTTCCAATCCCCTCCCCCAACTTTCTTTCCATGGCGCTTACTGCCATCTGATTGCTATATATTTTACTTATTGTCCTTGTTCATTGTTTGTCCCTGCCTGTCCTCTCCCCTGCCCACCCTTGCCTTCCAGGAGAACTGAGCTCCAAGAGGGTGGAGCCTCTGGTTTCTCACAGCTGTATCCCCAGCATTAGCACAGGATCTAGCAAGTAGCAGGGCCTCAGTACACATTAGCTAAAGGGATGGATGGCAGAACTGTGGGCCCAGTGTCTGAGGCCCTGGCTAACAGAGGAGCAGGCTGGCTGGACATGAGCTCAGCGCCAGGCCCCATGGATGGGGGAGGGTGGTGGCGGCTGTGGACCCAGCAGTGACTAAGACACTGCAATTGCCTTTGGATCTGCATGTACACATGCATACATAATCTCCAGGAACATCTGATAAGGGGCCCAAGAGGACTGAGAAGCAGCTGAGCAGCAGCTGAGACCCTGAGGGCCAGGCAGGGGCCAGGAGGAAGCCAAACCTTCCAGGCAACCGGTTGCACAACAGGTTCCCCGCTCCTGTGCTGTTCGGCCTCCCACCCCAGCCCTGCTTGGGCTCGGTGTGCAAGGGGCCCCACCGCATGGGAATCTGTGCAAAGGAGCAGGGAGCCCCTCCTCTAGAGTAGGCAAGAAATCCTCAGGCCCACCTCTGCCTTGTATCTCAGCAGAGCTGCCTCCTGGCCACCTCCTGGGCCACTGCTGGTTTTCAATAGATTACTTTTAATTGATCGGAGACTCTCACTGTACTTTGAAACATCCGAGTGTGGTGTGTGTTGCTGTTCTAATCTTCCAAATCGTTCTTAAAATCAGTAGAAAGCCAGACATAAGGATCAATCTTAGGGTAATGACATTAGAAACTAACTTTCCCATTTAGGCAATTTTCCATATTGTCAACCACTGAATTTTCAAAAGAAATCCAGATTAAAAATAAAATTGTTTTCTGTTAAATTTGTGAGATGCTTTTCATTAAAAATAAGTCATCCCTCTAAACTTAAGAGGAAAGTGCTTCGTTGAGCAATAGATTTGGTAATAGACAACTTTTCAGAAGGTCCTAGGCAGTGTCCTAGTCTAAAATATAACGTTCTCTTTGTTATCTATTATTAATAAAGCACCTGATAAATAAATCTCATTCGAGCCTCACTCTACCCCACAAAAAGGCAGGATGGACATCATTTTTCTCATTTGAAAAACCAAGAAGTTGAAACGCATCATGTTTTGCATGTTTGAACAACTCAGAATGATGGAGCTATGACTATAATCTAGACTTCTAACCTTTAGGCGTTAATAAAATAAAATGGCCAAGATCTGGAGCACTGCAGTCGGAAGAAAATGGGTAAAATACTGGCTGCCAGTTACTGGCTGGAGGGCACGGGCCAAGTTATTCAGTCTCTTCGTTACTCAGTGTCTTTATCTTTAAAACAGGGATAATCATAGTGTCCCCCATGCAGTACGGTTATAAGAATTTAATTAATACCTATGTAAATACTGACTATAGTGCCTGGTTTATAATAAGCATTCAATAAACGTCTGCTAATGTAGTCAGCCTTGTCCTTTCTACCCTATAGAGGCAGCCTCAGTGAGGTGGCAAAGCTTGGCTTTGGAATCAGGCAGATGCTTTCCGATTTCTGCTTTATCACGTGACCTTTATATCAATTACTTCCCTGTACTCTCTTCTGGCCCATTTTGTCATATAAAACCTTAAGAGATATTAGGAAGATTAAAGTCCTTCCTTAATAAATGTTCAGTTGCTTTTATTTCACTTTGAACCCTGTGCAAAAAAGTTTAATTACTAAGTACTTATTTTTATACTATGCATTTTGCCCCTTGCTCTATTAGCCATCTTATTCAACAATGTATCACCAGTACCTAGGATAGTGCCTGTATCTTCTTAGGTTCCAACAAATAGGCATTGAACTCTGTATTTTATGTAATGGGAGCGAGAGTTCTCTGCAGCTTAGGACGGCCCCAGAAGACTTCACGAAGGAGATAGGATTTAAGTGGATCTTGCATAATGGTCACCACATAAGAAGAGAGAATGATATTTAGGAGACCTGCTCGTGAGGATGAGCAGCCCACAGAGGCTAACCTTCAAGTATGGGAAGAGTGCTGATCCTTGTAGAAGTTTTGGAGACCACATCCTTCACATTTGACCCCAGGAGATATTTAGAGTTCCAAGACAGGAATGATACACATCTTGGAAGGAGCACAGGGAAAACTGAGTGTAGCTTGGTGGTTTTAGAAATGGAAAAGAGGACTGGCCCGCTGGCGTAGCAATTAAGTTCATGCTCTCAACTTAGGCAGCCCGGGGTTTGCTGGTTTGGATCCTGGGTGCAGACCTATGCACTGCTTGTCAAGCCATGCTGTGGCAGGCATCCCACGTATAAAGTAGAGGAAGATGGGCATGGACGTTAGCTCAGGGCCAGTCTTCCTCAGCAAAGGGAGGAGGATTGGCAGCAGATGTTAGCTCAGGGCTAATCTTTCTCAAAACAAAACAAAACAAATTTGAAAGGGGCTGGCGCAGTGGTTAAGTTCACATGTTCTGCTTCCATGACCTGAGGTTTGCCAGTTCGGATCCTGGGTGCAGACCTACACACCACTTGTCAGACCATGCCATGGCACGTGTCCCACGTATAACGTAGAGGAAGATGGTCATGGACATTAGCTCAGGGCCAATCTTCCTCAGCAAAAAAAGAGGAGGATTGGCAGCAGATGTTAGCTCAGAGCTAATCTTCCTCAAAAAAAAAAAAGAAAGAAATGGAAAAGACATGCAAAAGTTATCATTCCCATCTTTTCAAAGCAGTGACAGAAGGTTCATTAGGCTGTATTCACAATTCTGACAATAATTTAATTTCATAAAATCAGTTTCCCCTCCATATATTTTTGTAAATTTGATTCTGCATTTTCTATTGGAATCATTCCATTATCTTCAGGATATTCCACACATGTATAAGAAGAAGCTTTGGAAACATTGCTATCTTGTAACTACAGATTGCAACATTGTCAGGAGATCAACTTCTTTAACAACAAGAAAAAGTACCAAGGTATTGGTGCTCTCATAGATCGAGATATTGTCACTGGAGGTGTCAACAGATCAGGCTCTTAGTGAGGTGGTGGGAAAATGGCTGCAGACATTTCATTGAGTTTTCTTCTCCACAGCACTCCTTGACTGCTGGGGCAAACTTGATCTCACTGCTAAGGAAAGGCTGTCTGGCAGGAGTTAAAAGTGATAAGGACATGGAGACTATGTGCATCACTAGAGGTTTCTCAAGGGTGGGACTCCAGGCGTCCTGATTTTGAAATTTCCTTTTGAGGCTACCTCCTACTGTGTTTGAGGAGAAAGATTACTCTGTTTATTCTCATGCTTGAGTGGAACAGAATGTAGTTGATCTGAGAACTTCAGATTCCATTTTGACTACTTGGTTAAAAGGAATTTATCTGTTCATAAACTCGTTATCTTCCTTATTTCTTTTGTAAAAATATCTCATTTCCGTTCCCAATGACCATGCTCTGGAGCTTGTCACCATCCAGACCTCCTAGACTTGAAATCTTCAACTGAGTTCTTCCACTCTCTGGCCACAACCTCTTAGTCAGTTACACCCTTACCATCTGTTCTGTGACCTCATGAGAATTTTTAACTCCAGGACCCTTTCCCTTTATCTTCACCTATCAATTTTTTCAATAATTCAGCCTTCCTCTCCAGCTATGATGCCATGGTTCACATTCAAACCTCTCCTCTCACCAACAACCTAGATTCCAATCTATTGTCACCATCGCCTTATAAAACCCCAAACATGGATGAATCCAATGTTTCCAGAACCACATGAACAAAGTAAACTTCCACCCAATGCCTCCCCAACTTCTCCCTTATTCTTACAGCACCTTAATACTTAATTCTTATAGGAAATGTAGGCCATCAAATAAGAGCCTTCACAACACCTGCCTCTAAATCTCATGATTCACCTGCATCCATACTCACTTTTCTCTTCTTTCTTCTCTCTTTTTTCCCCCCCTTTTTCTCCCCAAAGCCCTCCAGCATACAGTTGTATATTCTTTGTTGTGGGTCCTTCTAGTTGTGGCATGTGGGACGCTGCCTCAGCGTGGTCTGATGAGCAGTGCCATGTCCGTGCCCAGGATTCGAACCAATGAAACACTGGGCCGCCTGCAGTGGAGCGCGCGAACTTAACCACTCGGCCATGGGGCCAGCCCCTCTTCTTTCTTCTCTTTTAAAAGTGGTATCCTTCCTCTTAAAATTAATCTCTCTACCTGAGCTCTCTGCATTTCTATCCCACCTTCCCTCTCAAGAACTTTACCTATTAATGATCCCATCTTTCTCCTATATCCTGAAATTCATGTTCTTTATTTATCCCTTCCCATTAGCATAAAGCTTGCTTAAATCTCTCCTGTCTTAAGAATAACAAAAACTTTCATTGACCCCATATTGGCCTTCATCTACTCTCAATTTTCATTCCCATTAAAGACATCTCTTTGAATGAGCCATCTATGTTTACTTCTCTACTTCCCAACAAACTCTTACTCTTCATACTTTTCTATATCATTTCTGCCTTTATAGGTCTGTTACAATAGACTTGTTCTCATTAAGGATTACAAGGATTTCTTACACTTAAATCCAGTGGATAATTATTATTCCTTGTAACTTTCTGTAGCATTTAGCATTGTTCTTCAGTTCTTTTGTCTCAGAATCTTTCTTTCCTTGGTGTCTGTGACATTACACGCTTCTGTTTTGATTTTTTTCTCTATTTTTCCTTGCTAACTCCTCTGATTCAGTCTTTTTTGTTGGCTTGTTTTCCTTTGCTCAACTTTTTTTTTTAATTGAAGTATAACTGGCATACAATATCCTATTAGTTTCAGGTGTACAGCATAGTGATCAATATTTATATGTATTACAAAATGATCACCACCATAAGTCTAGGTACCATCTGTCACCATAGAAAATGATTACAATATTATTGCCTATATTCCCTAGGCTGTACATTACATTCACATGACTTATTTACTTTATAACTGGAAGTTTGTACCTCTAAATCCCTTTTGTCAATTTTACCTGCCCCCCAAAGCCCCTCTCACCTCTGGTATCTACCAGTTTGTTTCCTGTATCTCTGAATCCATTTCTGTTTTGTTTGGTTTGTTCTGTTTTTTAGATTCCACATATAAGTGAAATCATACAGTATTTGTCTTTCTCTGTCTGACTTGTTTCACTTAGCATGGATGGACCCTCTAGGTCCATCCATGCTGTTACAAATGGCAAGATTTCATTCTTTGTTATGGCTAAGCAATATTTCATTGTATATATGTGCATACCACATCTTCTTTATCCATTCGTTTATCCATGGACACTCAGGTTGCTTCCATATCTTGGCTATTGTAAATAATGGTGCAATGAACATAGGGAGGCATATATTTCTTTGAATTAGTTTTTTTTTGTTTTATTTGGATAAATACCCAGAATTGGAATTGCTGGATTATATAAAAATTCTATTTTTTCATTTTTTGAGGAAACTCCATGCTGTTTTCCATAGGAGCTGTACCAATTTACATTCTCGCCAACAGTGTACGAGAGTTCCCTTTTCTCCACATCCACACCAACGCATGTTGTTTTTTGTCTTTTTTGATAACAGCCTTTCTGACAGGTGTGAGACATCTTGTTGTGATTTTGATTTACATTTCCCTGATGATTCGTGATGCTGAACATCTTTTTATGTGCCTGTTGGCCACTTGTATGTCTTCTTTGGAAAAATGTCTATTCAAGTCCTTTGCTCATTTTTTAATTGGGTTGTTTGTTTTTTTGATATTAAGTTATGTAATGTAAGTTCTTTATATGTTTTGCCCATTTCTTAAATGTTGATGTCTCTATGGGCTTTATTTTTAGACTTCTCCTCTTTCTTACAGATATTCTTGCCAATCTTGTTAAGTTCATTGGTTCAATTTTCCACCCGGATGCTGATGACCTCCATTCTATCTTATTCCAGTGGCTCTTCTGAGTAACAGAGTCAGTGCAGCTCTTCTTGGATTTCCAATAGTATATATCTGCCTTAGTCTGCTCTGGCTACCATAACAAAATACAACAGATGGGGTAGTTTAAACAATACAAATTGATTTTCTCATAGTTGTGGAGGCCAGGAGACAGATCAGGGTGCCAGCATGGTTTGCTTTTGGTGAGACCTTTTGTTGACTTGCAGAAGGTCCCCTTCTCACTCCAACTCCACATGATAGGGAGGGGGAAAGAGATCTTTTTTTTTTTTTCCTCTTCTTATAAGGCTGCAGTCTCACTGGATTGGGTTCCTACCCTTCTGATCTCATTTAGCCTTAAATATCTCCACAAAGACCCTATCTTCGTGGAGGTTAGAGCTTCAACATATGAATTTTCAGAGGACTAATTCAGTCCAAAGCAACATCTATAATTGAACTCATTGGCTTCTTACTAAAATCAGCTCCATTTTCTGTGTTCTCTATTTTAGTAAGCGGCACCAGAGACAGTGTGATGCAGTAGTGAAGAAGACAGATGCTAGAGCCAGTCTTCTTGGGCTCAAACCTTGACTCTTATCTTTTATTAGCAATTTGCCCTTGGGCCTCAGTTTTTTCATCTGTAAATGGGTGTATTATACAGTATCTATCTCATAGGAATGTTAGGATTAAATGAGTTGAGATAATCCTTGAAACAGTGCCAGGCACATAGATAAGGTTAGTAAACTGGTGTTCAGTAAACATCATTATTACTATTATCATCTACTTAGTTGGTTAAACCAAATGCCTGCAAGTCATTCTTGACCTTTATCTCTTCCTCTCTTCTGGTATTTACTTAATTTCCAAGTTCTGTAGTTTCTATCTCCTTAACATTCTGGAACTGATTTACCCTCTCCATCCTCTTACCTTTTCCCCCTAAACATTAGTCTTTTCTGGGTTGCTACAATAACATATTAACTAGTCTCCCTTGCCCCTTGGCTGACCTCCTTCCAATCTATTCTCTCATCTCATCCTGGGTGGTTTTCCAAAACTGCAAATCTCTTCATGTCAGTTCTTTGCCTAAATCCATTAAATGGCTCCCCAAAATCGTTACAATGGTTTACGAGGCTTTTCATGATCTTTCCATGCTTACTTTTGTATCCTCATTTCTCTACACTCACCAGTTTTCACTCAGTGTGGTAGCCACACCAACTACTTTATTTACATTAAGGCAGTGCTTCCCAAGAAACTTTTTACTTCACAACATACAGAAAATGATCACATGCATGGCGTGCTGGGGTAAACCAGTAAGTTTGCTTGTGTCTAGGGGCAGTTGGCCTGAGATCTCACCTACACCCCTACAAGGGTGAGGGAATGAAGATGTAAACATATCTGTAACTCTCTCACAACACAGCCACGTAACTAGGGCGCATTAGCTTAAAAGCTCTGTCTAATCTACCAGATGCTCTCAATTACAGATGGCCACATCAATGCCATGACCACCGCTATCCTTTTCTACAGCCACCATAACCACTATCCAAACTCCTCTAAATAGCAAGATAATCATTCACATCCCAGTTTAGAGGTCACATCCTCTAGAAGCCTTCACTTCCCCTACATGTCTGGGTCAGGTTTTTCTCCTACGTGCTCCAAATAGCAACTGGTAACTCCTCTTCCATAGCTTATATAAAAATATGCTCCTGAGGAACTTTCCATGTACATTGATAATAAAAGAATAGATAAATGCCTAGGATCCAGTAACATCATAGAAAAATCTGCAGAGAGCTTATAAGAATTGAATACTAATATAAAATTAACTCTCAATAGCAAGTAACAATTCTTACAATGTTGTCCTGTCCTATACTTTATTAGGTAGCTTCTTCATTGACACAATAAAACAAACGTTTTTATTCCCTTTTTTAGCTAATGCAATTGCCTACTTTAGATACCAGTGTAAACTAGCAAGATAATTGCTTTCCTGAAATAAGGGGGACGTACCTCTGGGTATACCTGGTTTTTGGCAGTAGCACCAGAGTAAATCTAACTAAATGGTAGTATGTACACTGTGGGTTCATGTTTGGGGAAATATTTAACACTCTCAAGCATCAGAATCTCCAGATACAAACGTTGAGTTCCACTGTATCTCCCAAAACCAAGTAGATCTTAAATGTGTGATTAGTTTACCCTTTTGCATTCTTGACTCAAGTCTAATTCAAGCTATGTGAATAACTGGGAATTAACTTGACATTTTAATATCTCTATTCTTGGAAATAACAATGGTTCCACTAATTCTAAAGTGCTTTTAAAAGATAAACTCAGTTTATTTAACATTTAATATCCTGTTTCATCTTTGGAACTGATAATATATACATGTTATATATATATAGCTCTAAACATAAATTAATTCCTCTTCTTTCTTTAAGCTAACTTATCTTATTTTGAGTTACCACTTAATTTTAAACAAACCTTTTACATGAGAGTAATATGTGAGATATGAGAAAAGAGGTTATAAGAATTTGGGATTGTAAAATAAATTCTTCAAAACAGAATACTGGGGGGTTTTCTGCTAAAAAAAATCCCAAAACCATTTCATTAATTGACCTACTTATTATACAAATAATATCAAAGGGAAATTTGGGGAAATTTATTAGGTAAGAAATTAAAACCAGCTGAGTAGTTAACAAAGTAGTTTTGAAACCTATTATTATATTAAGAATTTGGTTTGTTATCCTTCAAAGTAGAGGGGATTGACCAGATGACATTTTGAGGTCTCCCAAAGTTGTATTCTTGCTGTCCCTCTCCCGTTAGCTTCTTTTTCCATTCACCTATCCCCTTGATCACTATGTCTCCCTCTTTTTTGACTCTTTCCCTTTAATTGCTAGCATATCCAAATGACCTAGTCATTCAAGCAATGACAACAGCAACAAAAAAAAAATTCATCTGCCAAACATTTAAATGGAAACATTTCCTGGTCTTCTATATCTCCTCAACTTTTCTTTGTTCTTCCTCACGTTGCAGTCTGCCTTCTACTTACCTTTCTGCTGAAACTATGTTCAGTAATGCAGCTGATAACCTTCCCTTACTGTATCTCGGGCATTTATCTCAATCCTCCAGGTGCTCTCAGCAGCACTTGATTCTGCTGATAACCTCTCTTCTTCTTGACTCTTTTACCTTTGATTTGGTAAAATCAAGCCAATGCATCTGGGTTCATGACCATCTAGGAACGGTGGGATAAAGTTGCTGACCACACAGCACACTCAAATGACCAAGGACTGCAGGGTGATCTGTGCTTAGTGCAGCAGCTGCAGCCATTCTCTCATTCTCAGATTGTCCTCAAGTTCCCAATGGAGAGAGCTGAGAAAAAAGAGAGGAGAGCGTGGCAGAGGCAAAGGTATTGAGAAAATTGAGCACCTATGTGTGATTTGTGAGGCCATCCTCTGTTCTAAGACTGACCGTGAGCCCAGAGTATGTTCACGCTCCAGTGGAATGCCACTGGGCAATGGCAGAAGCCCCTGTGGTACCCACCAGAAAATCATGGAAATCGCTGAGAAATCCTGCTTCCTATGGCCAAAGGCATTTCGAATTTTCTTCTTTAGTAAACTTGCTCCCACTGCCAAAGACCTCCTTCTGTCGAAGAATTGAAGAATGACATTCAAACTCACATCATTTTTGATTTCTCATTTAAGTATTTGTTGTAAATTGGAGGGTTTGTCTTGCATTTGAAACTGATTTTAATGCTTGCAAATTATTTCTCCTGGAACTCTTACATACTTTTATGCATTATTTCCAACTTTCCCAAATAATTCTTAATTTTCTGCTCATTAAATGTTAGTGATTTTCTCAAAACCCAGTTGTTTTTATCCTCTTCTTTCCTTACTTTGATGGTCAATCCCGGCGATCTCATTCTTTTTATTCTGAATCTATGGGTCCAAGCCAGACCTGTCTTCCAAACTTCAGGTCCACATAGCGCGCTAATTATTGAACATATCCACCTGTATGTCTGAAAAAGCCCTCACTTAAACATGGCCAAAAGAGACTTCCTGTATTTTTGTTTCTGATGACATAGGAGACTGGGTTAGTCGGGAACCCTCCCAGTTACAAAAGAATAAGTGTGGTATAGAATATAAAAATATATTCACACATACTACATGTGTGTATACATCTATACACGTATATATATGACTATGCTCAAAACAAATAAAAAGAAAATCTCAAGTGTCAGAAATAAAGACAGCATGTACTGCCAGTGGTAACAGGCTCATACCTTTTCCACTGTAGCCTTAGAGGGTCTTGAACCTGAATATTTGCTTTGATGTCTAAGCAGCTGTGGTTTTAGTGTCTATGTGAAGAAAGCAGATATGGCCTTTAGCCTGCAGGAGGCAAGCAATTGAAATTGAGATGCCTGAATATAAGCAGGATGCTGGAATGGCTACCTTGTTAGTGAGAAAGGGAGTAGGGCACTGAATGGGAACAACAAATAGACGTATTTGGGAAATCAAAACTTGTGTTTTGCGCCTACTTAGTTGGGAACCCAAATGGTGCAGTAATAGCTTAGCTGAAAAAGTAAGTAAAAACTGTTTGTAGAACAATAAAATAAGGAAAATATTGCAACTTTTCAAAAACTTGGTGTACCTTGGACTCCTTAGAAAACAATCCCTGCTGAAGATGGTTTCACAATAAAAGTAACAAGCCACCAATTAATGACTCAGGGATTCAAGCTTCCTCTGTCTCGCCACACTGCCATCTTGGAATTCTTTCTTCTAACTGCCTGAACAGCCAGAGTGGAGAAGGTATACCTGCTCTTAATTGCCTTGCACTGGGACTGGCACACAACTTTTACTCACATTCTGTTGGTGACAATTAGTCAAATGACACCACCTCAATATATGGGGTTGGGTAACGTGTTTTATCCATGTGCCAAGAAAGATGTAACAGTTTTGTGAACATACAGCAATTATCTTTGCCACATTGTCCTATCAAATAGATTAGCAAGAATTATTGATTCTGCCTTAGATATCATTAACTAATCCATCTTCTTCTCCTTCCCAATGTCTTCAAGCTTATTTTGGCTGTTGTCATCTTGTCCTTGGAATACTGCATTGGCCTCCTGACTTGTCTTCCTACCACCTGTTTCTCCCTACCACTGTTAGAATCTTTTGGTTGTAAATAATTCTAGCTCTAGCTAACTTAGGAAAAAGTGGGAAATTACTACACAGGACTATCTATCTTCTTATGGATTCTATAACCAACAATGAAGCTAGTCCAGGAAAGTCTTGGAAAAAGAGATTGAAAGAGTATCAGGACTGTAGCCGATTGTCAGGTATACACAGTTGGCCTTTATCCTATTTTACCTCTCTTCAAGAGAACATTTTTTTCTCCCAATCCGTAGTGGTATTTCCTATCCTAATGTTGCAGTAGTATTCCGTTGCTTTTCCTCCAATATGAAACGATTCATATATAATTTTGGCATGTAAATATTTTCTTATTTCTCTTCTATCTACAAGGGCAGGGACCATACTAAGTCTCTACTCCTTTTCATCTCCCACAGATAAATTTTATACAATCTGATATTTTATACAATAAAGGCAGTGTGTGTACTCAATAGATATTCAAATCAGTGACTAGCCAACATTATGCCATTTTATTCCACTGTGAGAGTATCATTAACCATCTCTCATCTAAGAGTTCTTGTACTGATTCAGACTTGTGCGTCCTTCATCCTTCAAGAAGGTATCTCCTGATGTCTACGTCTCTAAACAGAGCGGCAGTTGACCCTTTATTTTCTTGACTTCATGCTCCATGACTTGCGTTATCTGGCTGTGGCATCATAAATTGCCTACATCACGTCCTGTGTTTGATACCTTAGGAAGCTTTGTGTGTTTGTCATTTTGTAGCTCTCTGTTAATTTAGAGCTTGCAAAATGTTTTTGTATACATTAATTACTCTTGCAAATTTTCTTGTAAAAGAATCAGCTATTATCAAATAAAATTTAACTTAGATGATTGTATAGTGTTTTAGAAACTATCTTACATGTATTAATGCATTTTTTTGTCGCATAACAATCTCAGAAGTAGATAAGGATGGAACTAGTATTTTTCCAAGGTATTTTTTTTTCCTGCTGGTATTTTCTTAAAGCTCAAATCTGATAACAGATATTTTTGTCAAATCCCACATCATACCCATTGTACCACTGTCCCACAAAGCATTTAATGGAATAGTTCTCTTGGAAGCAAAGACAAAAGTCATTGAGAAAAGATGGAACATGGTTAAGAGGCAGCATAGGATGGTGGCAACCAGTGTGAGCTCTGAAACCAGACCACCTAGGACGAAGTCTAAGTCTTTGACTTTCTAGCTGTGGTAGTTTAGGCAAGTTAATTTATCCATAAAAATGGATATAATAATAGTATCTGCTTCAGAGTTTCAAAGTTTGTTAAGAGGATTAGATTCGATAATGGATCAAAAGTATTTGGTACAGTGTGTAAGCATATGGTCAGCACACAATGCCCATTGGAAAGGCTGTATGGGGTATTGGTAGAGCCCAGCTCTGACACGCTGACACTAGAGTGCAAGTCCCAGTCCTACCTTTTATCTCTGTGTGACTTTGGGCAAGTTACTCAAATTCTCTGTGCTTTAGTTCCCTCATCTCTTAAAACTGGGACGGTGATCGTTCCCACCTCACAGGACTGTTGTGCAGAATCAATGAGCTAATGCCTGTAAAATGCTCGGTAAAGTTGTTAATTGAAAATTGCTTTCTGTTAAGGAAGACCTTCAAGATTTTTCCCAGTATTGAATACTCAGTGGAGTTAAGATTGATTTTGTTGTTGTTGTTTTCTTCACAGTTGGCAAGTCGATATGTGTGTATTTACATAAACCCCAATATTTCTAAATAAATTTATCATTTTTATTGTTGACATTTATTAAATTCCAATTAAAGTTATCAAGCTTACTCTAAGCAAAGAGAAGCAGCAGAAGGAAGCCACCTAATGACTAAGCCAGCATTGCATGTGTAGCTACTCGCCCACTTACTAGGAGCTAAGTCTGTTTCTAGCAACTGACATTTTCCTTATTTTCTTATTCTTGGAATTGATATTTTGGTCTTTGAGGCATAAGATAGATGCAGGTTGTTTCATCCTGATTTCATTCAAACTGCTTCAGATCTAGCACTCTTGTTTTTTTATAATCTCCTGCAATGGGCCGGGAAGGGACTTCCTTCCTTGCCTTCAAGGACTAAATATAGATAGACAAGTCGGTAGATTTTCATCTCTCTTACTGAACTAAGCTGTTTATGACAGTTAAATGCACTTCCCCTCCCCGCTTTCCCAAATAGCTTTCTAACCTAAAACATAAACTTAAAATTCTTATTTGAGCCAATGTTACATTTATCTGAGTGCTGGAAGACTATGGTACATGTCTATTTATGTACAACTGCTGCTTTTTGGGAGGTGATCTTTCCAGAGATTTAGGTCCATGTGAATTACATTCTCAGTTATGTAAATTACTTTAGAAACAAATTCTTCTCTTCTATTATTCTCCCGGCCTCTTTCCCTTCCTCTTCCCTCTCCCTCTGCCAGTCACAGTGGCCCCATTTATGTTCCTGGAACATACCAGACATTCCCCCTTAAATGTTTGTGGCCAGCTCCCTCACTTCTTTTAAACCTTCACTCAAATCTTTGTGATTGAATTTAGTTGAGATTACCCTGAGGATCCCTTTTCATTGTTTTTTTAAACTTAATTTTATTTTTTTTAAATTATCTTACTGAGGTCACATTGGTTTATAATATTGTGTAAATTTCAGGTGTACTTTATTCTATTTCAGCTTCTGCATAGACTGAATTGTGTTCACCACCAGAAGTCTAGTTTCCATCTATCACCATACATATGTGCCCCTTTACCCCTTTCGCACTCCCCCATCTCCTTCCCCTCTGGTAACCACCAATCTGTTCTTCTTATCTATGTGTTTGTTTGTTTGTTTATCTTCCACATATGAGGGAAATCATCTGGTATGTGTCTTTTTCTGTCTGACTTATTTCACTTAGCATAATAGCCTCAAGGTCCATCCATGTTGTCACAGGATCCTTTTTTAAAGTGCAACCCCCACGTCACACTCTAGATCACCCCTATCTCACTCAGTTTTAATTTTTCCCACAGCACTGATTATCTTCTAACATACTAAAAAAAATTATACCTATGGTTATTGTCTGTCTTTCCCCACTCAAATGAAAGCTCCACAAGAGCAAAGATCTTTATCTGTTTTGCTCACGACTGTATTGCAAGCATCTAGAACAGTGCTTGACACATAGTAACCACTCAGAATACTTAAATAAATGGGTAGAAGAGAACTTGCAAAGAACAGGCAGCATCCTGTTGGTCTAAGTAGATCAAACATACCTCTTTATGTTCACAAATGAATTGTGTGAAATCACTGTGCTTCTCTTGTACAGTATTAAAGTAGGATATATGTATCATTTATTTTTTTTCTATTCTGAAAGAAGTATCACCTTTTTTCAGATCAGATGAAGCTAAAATCTGTTATGATACTGTTGCCTTTTTGAAAAGTAGATACACAGAAAGCTTTCATCAAATTTATTACATTCTTAGTTATAAAAATACAATGGATCATTACTTTCCAAAGTAAAACATTACACTTATGGGGCCTGCCTGGTAGCATAGTGGTTAAGTTTGCACACTCCACTCCAGTGGCCCGGGGGTTCAGGGGTTTGGATCCTGAGGGCAGGCCTACATTCTGCTCATCAAGCCTTGCTGTGGTGGTATCCCACATAGAAAATAGAGGAATATTGGCACAGATGTTAGCTCAGGGCCAATCTTCCTCACACACACACACACACACACACACACACACACACACACACACAAATTATATTTATAAACCAGATGAAAGCTTTGTGAGTTGTTTTTTTTCCTAAAGAGTATTAGAGATGGAGTCTGGGCACAGGTACTTCTTGTGCTGCTTTATTTCTTGGCAACTTGCTCTAACTTTCTGTGCCTCAGTTATAGTCTCTCTGTTTTCTTGTCCTTTCCACAAAGCCAAAACCATGCGAATCTCAATTTCATCCTCATTGTAGGTGGGGGGGACTGAAGAAATGGTCTGCTCATCTCCGACTCTGCAGTAAGTCAGCCTTTCTGCTGGTGTTCCTCTCCCCTCTGGTTTCCCATTCTCCATAATGGGCTTCTACACACTTTCTGTGAGCTGGCTCCATTGTGTTCTCATGCTGATCACTTTGCAAGTATTGAAATCATTTTGTAGCCAAGAACCTCCTTTGGTCTTTCCAGTTCTCTCTGGACTAGTGCCTTTCACCTGAACCTGACAAAATAAATAGAGTACATTATTCTCCCTCAATGAACTTCCAAGTTGTACTTCCTCCTTTGGATATCCAGCTCTGTCAGATAGTGAAATGACAGCCTTTTCTCCCATAATTGATACTATATTCTGTCTTCCTAATGCTTGCCTTTCAATTACCTCCTATTTTCTCTTGCCACATATTTCAGTATTATTTTCTGCCTATGTAGGTGAACTTCCTGCTTGCCTCACTCAAGCTTATGGGTAAAACTACAGTTCTGAGCTATTCAAAGAATGCTATATCCTGCCAGTTATCCATACTATAACTGGCCACATTTCAAAATATGAGTCATATCTGTTTTAAAAAAAAGAGATCAGAATAGACTAGATAATTTGCAATATTCTTCTATTCTATCAGTGTTTGTTATGTGAATTTGTAAAAATTAGCAGCCAAGCATGTCACGAACTTCATTACTGTAATTCACAGAGGCATCTAGCAGTGACTAAGCTAAGCTCAACAATGAGCAAAAGCATAACTACCATTGGCAAGATTTGAGTGATGCAGGGAGTAAATCAACTTCCATGCACAAGATTTCTCTTATTTGAACACTCTTTCTTATATTATTCCATATGGGTAGAAAATATAGAATTTGGAAAATTATTGGAATACATGCAGATTTGAACTAAAACTAAGAGAAACCAGGAACTTTGGGGAGCACATTTGGAAAAGAGGAAGGAAATATTTCATCTTGGGAGAACCAAAGCAACTCTCTGCATTGAGAGTCGATTCTGCTCTCACATGTCCTGGGCACTCTTAAAATTCTCTTTAGACCCACTGTTGATTGAGCCAAAGAGACGATGTTCTCACAGTGCTTGGTCTTCTGTGTAATTTCTTCCTGCTTTATCTGCCCTGCAGTGGCAGGCCCTTGCAAATAGTCACAGCCAGAGTTTCTAGAAGTCTTGTTGCACTGAAAGTCAGCTGGGACTGCACTGAAGACCTCACTTGACATGTGAGAGATGTGGACTAGGTGATCCATTGTCTTTTGCAGTTATGATGTTCTCTGATTCGATGTACATGTGTATACTCATCATAAGTCCACAATATGTGCTTTCTTGAAAGCTTCTTACTGTATTTTAGACCACATTTGCTGTAATATATGTTTCATAACTGCCTTATGATTAAAAATGTGTTATTTACATTACAATCTCTTAAGAGAATTGCCACAGAACACATAACCAAAAATAGGATAGAAGCTATGCAGTGAAAATCCTTTAACACAGAAAAGGGAGTCCGTGCTACCAAATACAATTCCTAACAGAAGTTAGTGGTTAGGTTTTCATGCTGGCTACTTAAGGCTCTTTGGGGCCAGAACTCTGACCTGATGGACTGCATCATGTTCTTGCTTTCTGTTCCCTGTGAGTAAGCCCTCTGTCTTGAGGAATCTTAGGGACCACAATAACATTCTAGAAAACAGGTTGAGCCCTCAATGCAGAGAGCAGGTGCAGTGATGTCCTGCAGTTGGGAGATAGAAAGGAATCTTAGAAGTCGTTTAGTTAAAGTCCCCCATTTTTCAGATAAGGAAGCTGAGATCCAGAGAGCAATGAGTTTCTCGAGGCCACGTAGAATGTATGTGGCCAACTTGAGGCCAGTGGCCAGCTTTCTTCAGTAGAAACTAGTACTTCTCCCATTTTGCCATTTTTCTTCACTCATCTTCTCTAAGGATTCATCAGTTGGCTTCACAATTCTGGTAGACTGAGCTCTAAGCAATTAGTGTTTTATCTGTTGGAAATTCGCATTTGTAGTCAGACTGGCATAGTGGAAACTGTATGGATCCCTAGACTGAAATTCCAGCACTGCTACGTATTAGCTGTGAGCTTCGGTAACTACCTTTATCACTTTAGGTTCAATTTCATTGTCTATAACATATAAATGTCAGAGAGTTATTATAATACACCCAGCACTGAATACTCAATGTCTTTTGGTTCCTTCCCTCCCCTTGTTTCCCTCCATAAAGTTCCAGGCTTTTAGTCACAGCTTTTTGAAACAAAATGTCACAAAATCAGCTAAATATTATAAATACATCATTTCAAATGGCTACCTTTGGGTGTAAATCTAAGGGTAATTGCTTATATAATCATTTAATAATTAATGCCCATTTCCATTCTAGGCTAGGCTGAAAGAAAGCATTTCTGCTTTATCTTTGACTTAAGATTATAGTGTTAGTGACCCTGAGTGTAGTTACAAAAGACAGTTGGAACGGTCCAATGATTCAGATAAGAAAACAAGATATGCCCTAGATTTTTCTAATTCCTTTAACAAGCTCCTGTCTTTTGGGAAACCCTGTCTTTGTTCTCAGGAAAAGAACAGACGTTCAACAGGTTGAAACTAGTCTTGCCTGCCTCTCCCCTGCAGACTTAGAGTAATAGGTTTATTATGTCTTCGTTTGAAAGGAACTTCCAGAATGGAACCCTTACCTTTTCTGCCCAGTTTCTGCTTCTTAAACAAACTCAGCCCACTCACTGCCTTGTGCTCTTGAGGCCCCCCTCTGTCTTGCTTAAAGAATTGCCTTCTGTTTCCACCTTCTTTCTTCTCCTTCATGCAGAAACATGCTAACGTTTCTCTCAATCTAAACAAAAATAAAATCAGACCCTGCCTTTTCATTCACACATTATTTATATATTTTTTTCATATCCTTCACAGCCAATTAAAAAAGAAATTGTCTCCTACTCTGAAATCCATTATAATCTAACCTCAGCTTCAAATTCTCTAGTAAAACTATTCTTTTTAAGGATATTGAAGACATTAGCATTGCCGAAGTCACTGATTCTCTCCAGTCCAGATATAACTTGGTTTCTCTTTATGCATTTGACACTGTTCTATTTCCCTTAATTTCTTTTTCTATAAAGTTTGGCACCTGAGCTAACATCTGTTGCCAATCTGTTTTTTTTTTACTTTTGTTCTTCTCCCCAAAGCCCCCCAGTACATAGCTGTATATTCAAGTTGTAGGTCCTTCTGGTCGTGCTATGTGGGACACCGCCTCAGCATGGCTTGATGGGCAGTACTTGGTTCATGCCCAGGATCCAAACCAGTGAAACCCTGGGCCTCTGAAGTGGAGTGCATGAACTAAACCCTTGGCCACGGGGCTGGCCCCTCCTTAACTTTTTAAACAAAAACTGGAATCTCATTTTAGAAAATTAGAAAGTATGGAGAAAAAAAAGAAAAAAATCACCAACATTCCATTACTTAGGACAAACTACCCGAAACAACTGGATGTGTATCTTTACCCTGATGCATATGCTCACTATGAGCACATACACACACACAACCCTCCCACACACACAAGAGAATACACTATTTATTGTATTTGGTATTCTCCTTGTTCAATAACCTATTGCGAACTTTGTTCCATGTCAAAGGTGTAACTTGCCTTTTGTCAATGGTTTAGAAGTTATTTTTAAGTTAACTAAGTAACTCTTAGGTATATATCCTACAAATCTTTTCTAATCAATTGTGTGTCATGCAAACAACAATCAAAATAAAGCACATATAGCTATATTAATATTACACCAGATAAAATTTTAAGCAAAAACATTACTAGAGACTAAGGAAGTTCATTTGATTAAATGATTAAAATGAATTTCCTGGTTTGATTAACCAGAAAAAATTAACAATTTTTGATTTTTATGCAAGTAAAATTACAACCTCAAAAAAGATAAAGCAAACATAGTCACAACTATAAGGAGAAACAAAAAAATCCATGACCATAGTGGAAGATTTTAACACACTTCTCTCAGTAATTGGCAGAGCAAACATGTACACAAAGAAATCAGTAAAGATATAGAAGATTTGAATAGAATCTTAAATTTATAAGATTCTGTTTAGTAGGAAGTTAAAAATTACCTAATGAACAAGTATGGAACACTGCACACAGCAATTGCTGAATAATACATGCTTTTTAAGTACACATAAAACATTTAAAAGATCTTCTATAGTCTAGGTCATAAAAAGGGTCTCAAGAAAATTCAAATACCAAAACACATCCTCTGATCTCATATTAAGCTATTGATATAGCTAATAATAACTATTTTGTAATCTCCATATATTTGGAAATTAACTTCTAAATGAACCACGAGTCAAAGAAGAAAAGATAATGGAAATTAAAGAAAATATTAAACTGAATTTAATGAGGATAATATAAAGCAAAACTTGTGGAATATAGCTAAAGCAATACTTTGAGGCAAATTTATATCTTGAAAGGCAAAGAGTAGGGGAAAAAGATAACAGATGTTAGCTCAGGTGCCAATCTTTAAAAAAAAAAAAAGATTATGGTTCATTTGTCAATCTTCTTCTGAAAACAATTCTTGTTAATAGCTTTTACTCTTTTTCTATTGAGTGATTTCTTTGTCATAAAATATGAGTTCTCTACATATTATTGATAGCAACCTTTCATACTATATGCTGTAAACATATTCTGGTTTGTCATTGATCATTTTTATGTATAAATTTTAATTACTCCTTCTTTATATAGATTCTTAATGTGTTGTGAGAAATAAGGCAGCATTTGAAAAGCAGATTAAGAGTATTAGTGTATGATATGCCAAAGCTTAGAGATGATGTTGGATATATAAAAGTACAGCATCTAATAGACAAAGTCTTCTACCTGTGCTTATTGCGTAGGAAATAGCACTAGATTTAAAATCAGAACTCCTGAGTTTGAGCGCCAGGTCTGCAACTTCCTTTCTGTGTGATTTGGGTAAGACACTGCCTCTCTGAGTTGGAGTGCTTTGAAAATTGCTCCTTAAATACAGGTAATGTCTCTGGTTATGTGGTCTCTTCGTTTCTTTAGAAAATAATTTTAATTGGGACTCAATTGTGTAGAAAACATAGAAATGCCAACATTACAAGAAGGTTCAATGCAATGTTAATTTCTCATGTGTGTGAACAATAATTGTCTGACCCATTCCTTTTCATAGGCGGCAACTTTCTTCTGTGTAACTTTAATATGCCCTCAAGATTTACATAATTAAAATACTTTTGGGGCTGAAAATAGTTGAAACTAAACAAATGGTGACTTTTATTATACCAGCAGAGGTAACGCATTTCTTTCACTTAATAATACGCATGTAAGTTTCCTCCATGTCTTTTCATGGCTTCGTAGCTTATTTCTTTTTAGCGCTGAATAATATTTCATTGTATCACAATTTGTTTACCCCTTCACCTCCTGAAGGACATCTTGCTTGGTTACAAGTTTTGGCAACTATAACTAAAGCTCCTGTAAACATTGTGCAGATTTTCATATGGACCTAAGTTTTCGATTCATTTTGGTAACTACCAAGGAGTGTGGTTGCTGGATCATATTAGTTTTGTAAGACACTGCCAAACTGTCTTCCAAAGTGGCTGCCCCATTTTGCCTTCCTACTAACATGAATAAGAATTCCTGTTGTTCTACATCTTCAGCAGAGTTTGGAGTGGTCAGTATTTTGAATTTTCACCATTTTAATAGGTGTATAGTGATATTTCATGGTTTTAATGTGCAATTCCCTAATGATATTTGATATTGAGCATCTTTTGGTATGCTTATTTTCCATCTGTATATCTTCTTTGCTGGTATCTGTTCAGGTAGCTGCCAATCCTCCTCTTTTTGCTGAGGAAGTCTGGCCCTGAGCTACCATCCGTACCCATCTTCCTCTACTTTATATGTGGGACGCCTACCAGCATGGCTTGACAAGCGGTGCCATGTCCACACCCGGGATCTGAACCAGCAAACACCGGGCTGCCAAAGTGGAACTTGCACACTTAACTGCTGCGCCACCCAGCTGGCCCCATTGTTGTGTTTTAGGGGACTTTGTATATTTTGGATAGCAGTCCTTTATCAGATAGGTCTTCTGCAAATATTTTCTTTCAGTATATGATTTGTCTTCTTATTCTCTAATAAGATGTCCCCATTTAAAACTTCTGTTCAAAATTGTAGTAGACGTGCTATCTAGCACAATATGGCGAGAAAATGAAATAAAAGACATACAGATAAAAAATGAAACAATAAAGCTACTTTTATTTGCAGATGACATAATTGTACTTGTAGAAATTTCTAAGTAATCTATATAAAGTCTACCAGAACTTATAGGTAAATTTAGCAATGTTTTAGTATTAAAGCCAATTTACAGAAATAAATTATATTTTTGTATTCACAAAATTTGAAAATAAGAATAAAAATAACATTTATGATAACATCTCAAAACATAAAATACTTAGGAATAAATTTTACAGGATTTGTGTAAAAAGCTCTACATCAAAAAATATTATATATTGGGGCCGGCCCGGTGGCTGAGTGGTTAAGTTCGTGTGCTCCGCTGCGGCAGCCCATGGTTTTGCCAGTTCAGATCCCGGGCGCAGAGATGGCACCGCTCATCAGGCCACGCTGAGGCAGCGCCCCACATGCCACAACCAGAAGGACCACAACTACAGTATACGACTATGTACTGGGGGACTTCGGGGAGAAGAGGAAAAAGAAAAGAAGAAGATTGGCAACAGATGTTAGCTCAGGTGCCAATCTTTAAAAAAAAAAACCATTAAATGTGAGATAACTTAAAGAAAACCTTAAATATGTGAAGACACATATCATGTTCATGAATTATAAGATTCAACATTGTTAAGTGTTTGATTGTCCCCAAATTAATCTGGCAATTCTTTGCGATCACAATCTTAGCAGACTTTTTAAGGTAGAAGTTGACAAGATAATTGTAAAATTTATATAGAAATTCAAATGACCTTCAAAAAACAAAACAATATTTTTAAGTAAAGTTTCTTATTTTTTAATAATTGATGCTAGAACCAGTGGACATCTATATGGACAAAATAAAAGAGTCTTGACCTCTACCTCAAGTCATACACAAATATTAATTTGAGATGAATGATAGGCCTAAATGCAAAAGGCAGAACTATGAAGCTTCTGGAAGAAAACATAGAAGGATATATTTGCAAGTTTGTGCTGGGCAAATATTTCCTAGAAATGAAACAGAAATAAAGCTAAACTTAAAAGGAAAAAATGACAAATTGAATGTTAAAATTTAAAACTTCTGCTCATCAAGAAACATCACTAAGGGGGCTGGCCCCATGGCCGAGTGGTTAAGTTCGCGCACTCCGCTGCAGGCGGCCCAGTGTTTCGTTGGTTCGAATCCTGGGCGTGGACATGGCACTGCTCATCAGACCACGCTGAGGCAGTGTCCCACATGCCACAACTAGAAGGACCCACAATGAAGAATATACAACTATGTACCGGGGGCTTTGGGGAGAAAAAGGAAAAAATAAAATCTTTAAAAAAAAAAAAAAAAAAGAAACATCACTAAGAAAATGAATACACAAGCCATTGACAGAGAAAAATCCTTGCAACACATATATTTGAGAAAAGGACTGGTATTCAGAATCTACAAAGCATGCCTACATTTCAATAATAAAAAGATAACCAACTCAATATAAAAATGAATAAAAGACTGAAACAGAAACTTCATAAAGAAAGATCTATGAATGGCCAATAGACACATGAAAATGTGTTCAATGTCCTTAATCATTAGAAAAATGAAATTAACATATGAAATCACTGCATAGCCACTTGAAAGGCTAAAATGAAAAGACTTATAATCAAATGTTGATGAAAGTGTAAAGCAACTAGAATTCTCATATGTTGTTGCTGGGGGTGTAAGATGATACAACTATTTTGGGAAACTATTTGGTAGTTTTTGAAAAATTTAAACATACTTCTACCTTATGATCCAGCAAGTCCATTTTGAGGTTTTTATTCAAGAGAAATAAAAATATATGTCTAAAAAATTTGTACAAGAACATTCATAGCAGCTTTATTTATAATAGACCAAGCTTGCAAACAGTCTAGATTTCCATTAATGGAAGAATGAATAAGCAAATATACACTGGAGCAACACTCAGCTATAAAAAGGAATAAATTATAGATGCATACAACAGCATTATACCGAGTGAAAGAATCCTGACATAAAGAAATACGTATGTATATGAAATTGTAGAATAAGAAAAACTAATTTATGATGGTGATGGAAATCAGAACAAAGCTATCTCTGGGCAGGAAGAGATTGACTAGAAAGAGACATAAGGGAATTTTCTGGGGCCATGAAAATGTTCTATATTTTGATAGAGTATAAGTTATGTGAGTTTATCCATTTATCAAAACTGTTGATAGTGTACCCTTAAGGTCTATTGGACCTCAATAATTTTTGTTTGAATGGCCAAAGCAAATACTAGTAAGAAATTAGCATTCACAATATAAGATAATTTTTCTTTGGATAGTCTACCAGGCAGGCAGACTGTTGTATCGGCCATCTCTTGCCCCTCACCACCCCAAAGCCTTCAGGATCTTAAATTCTCCCCTATTCTCATCCAGTGGGAGATCTACGGAGAGCAGAGAATGACTGACACCACGCTGGAGGGCAAGATACAGTTTACGCTAGTGAGTCAGTGGAAATGTGAGGATTACCTCGTTTGTGCATATTGCTCTCTGATTTTACTAGTCTGTTATTATAGGCTAACCTCAACTCTGACTCAATACACTTCTACTATGTTACAAAACAGGATTTTCCAATATTATCCAGGGATTGGTCACTGAGTTCGCTAAAATACGTTTCTTCCTGGTCCATAGATTACTATACTTCTGTGGTCACACTAGTGTTTGATGTGACATTTCTTCTGCCTGAAATTTTAAGGTCATAAGACTTACGTATAATTTGTGGTGCAGGTTTTTGTTACAACAATTCATTCTTGTCACTCTCTCTTTGATTCAGGGGTAAACAAGCAGACATGATTGGCAAGCTTTCAGTTTCCTAGGTTACAATAAAAATTCTACTTTAGTATCCTATTGTGTTTTGAATTATTTTCCGTGTTATTATTTACTCATTATATGAGATTGACGAAATACTGCTAATAAGTAACCAGTAGTGCCATAAAAACTGTGCCCTGAGTTAATGGTATATGTGAACTCTGGGACATACGGTCTAAAACGTTTTTTTCATTTTGTTTTACACAGATATAGTCTATAGAGAGAAGATAAGGAATTTCAAAATTTCTTGCTATAATTTCTGAGTATATGCATTGATAAGAAACCACTTTTTCTTACTGAGGAAGTTTGAATATGGTACCAAAGTGCTGAGTATTTACAACGGTTTCCAGGAGGCACTTCCTATCTTTAGTGTGCTGCTTAGAACTGTTTAGGTTTTTAGTATGTGAGCAAACATTTGGAGACCCGAGTTGTTTTGGTTACTCAGTGAACAACCAGATAAGTGAAGTGGGTTCTAACATCTACTCATTCAACATCCTGTGGGAATAAAATGTTTGAGGGGTTCTTGTCTCCTGGCAACTCTTGTTCTTACGAGTCTTTGAGGAGAAAAAAAATACATCATTGGATAAACTCATGTGTAGCTGCACTGCAGTCATGGCCTCTATTAGCGAGCTGGCTGTGGAGGCTGGATTTGCCTGAAGCATAATCTCTCGAGATTTATATGCTTGAGAGTTCCTGAACATGTTTTCCATTCAAAACTAAATACAGTTGTTATTGTTTAATATTTATGTATCTGGACAGCCAAAGCCTGATGGAACTGACTCCCAATGTGTAGACAGGTAAGGTTGGGTGAGAGACAAGTTATTCACAGATTTGACATCATCTCTCCCATGAAGTCTTTTCCGTTCCGCTCCTTTCCCCAGTCCATGCCACCCTCTGCATTTTGTGCATATTATTAGGTTTACTTTTATTAGTACGTTGTATTTATTTTATAACAGTTTTTTGAGATATAATTCATACACCAGAAAATTCACCCCTTTAAAGTGTGTATATCAGTGATTTTTAATACCATCCCAGAGACGTGTAACAATTATTACAATCTAATTTTAGAATGTTTTAAGCACCCCCATAAGAAACCTCATACCCATTTGTAGTCACTCTCCATTTTGCTCCTCCCTCCAGCCTCTGGAACCACTAATCTAATTTTGGTCCCTATGGATTTTCCTGTTCTGGACATTTCATATAAATGGAATCACACAAGTTGTGGTCTTTTGTGACCAGCTTCTTTCACTTAACATATTTTCAAGATTCATCCATGTTGTAGCATGTAGTACTTCATTCCTTTTTATTGCCACAGAGTATTCCATTGTATTGATATGCCACATTTTGTATATCCATTATGAGTTGATCAGCATTTGGCTTATTTCCACTTTGGGGCTTTAATGAATAAAACTGCTGTGACTATTCATGTACGAGTCTTTTTGTGAACATATGTTTTTATTTCTCCTGGGTAGATACCTCTTAGTGAAATTGCTGGTAATATGGTAACTCTATGTTTAACATTTTGAGGAAGTGCCAAACTGTTTTCCAAAGTGACTACAACGTTTTACATTTCCACCAGCAGTGTATGAGAGTACTGATGTCTCCACATCCTTGCCAATACTTGTTATTGTCTACCATTTTGATTAGAGTCATCCAGCTGTGTGTGAAGTGGTATCTTATCGTCATTTTGATTTGCATCACCCTAATAACTAATGATTTTGAGCATCTTTTCATGAACTTATTGGTCATTCTCTGGAGAAATGTCTATTCAAATCTTTTACTGGTTTTTAAATTGGATTATTTGACTTTTTATTATTGGATGGTAAGAGTTCTCTATATAGTTTGGATAAAAGTCCCTTATCAGATATATGATTTACAAACAAAGACATTGCATTTAAAATATTATCTCCACTCACAATTATGGCCTGCTGGAACATAGGACTGATTTCCTGCTGACCCACATTCTCCATATTTATGCAATAAACAACTGCTATAAAAAAATGTGTAATTTCTAAAAGAGAGAGTCGCTCTAGACACAATTGAAAAGTTGAAGTAAATAATATATATTGTCACTTTATTGTCCAGTGAGCTTATATCTTTCTGCTTTTCAAAACATTACTACTTCTGGAACAACACCTTTAATGACCCTTAGGCAATGTTCATAGTTCCTTCAATGTTATCCTTCTTTTCCCCTACTTCTCTCTTATCCCTAGGGTGGCAGATATCTGCAGGTTCTTGTCTCCCTTTAAAAACTGTCTCTCAAGAATAGGAATCATGTTTAGTTCATCTTCATATCCCCAACAACAGATGTTGTTTGGATGACCTCACGTTCTTTCCCAGACTTCCAGAGCATCCTGGTGCATTGACCTTCCTGTCAGCATCAGAGTTCTTCATTGCAAGAAAAAGAAGCAGATTCTCGTTAAATTAAACAGGGAGAAATTTATTGGAAAGATAGACAACATTCCCAGAATCAATCAGAGATGGACAATCAGCCTCCCAGATGTACATTCCACAAAAACACACTCAGTGGAGGAAAATAAATTCTCCAACTGAGAGGCTACTCTTCAGAAAGAGAAATACATTCTGAATAGCAAAAGTAGGTGTACATATTCTCTGTGTTATTCACTTTCTATTCTTCTCTATACCATTGTGCCAAATGTCATCCTCTCAGGATCTCTTTCTTCCTAGGAACTGATAAAACTCTGTAACAGATTAGTTTAATGACATTAGGCATTTGACATCTGAAGACACTGATCTTTCATCCCTCCATTCATTTATTCATTCATTCCACAATGCACTTGAGAACACAATACTTGCTAATCCCTGGGCTGAGTGCTCAAGCAAAGGGCGAGCAAAAACAGACATTGTCCGCCCTCCTGAACCCTATTGTGTGGGAGGTAGACAATGAACATGTAAGTACACAAACTAAAAATAGTGATAAGTGCCATGAAAGATGTAGGGATCTGATCTAATTTGTCAATCAGAGTAGGATTTCCTGAGGAAGAGATATTTGGATAACTTGAAGTAAAAATAAAAGTTTTTAGATAAAAGGGCATGCGAGGGCTGTTCCAGGCAGAAGGAACAGTATGTGGAATGGGTCTGTGGTATAAGGATCATGGAATATTCAGAATCGGAAAGAAGCCAGTAAGTTTGGATAAAGACTGTGCAGAAGAAATTAGAAGGCAAGGTGGCTGGGGCTGAGGTGATCTGGGGTTAGGTCAGTCAGAGTCTTGTAGGACATGTTAAGGAGTCTCTTCTTTATCTTAAGAGAAATGTGTTAAGGGGAGAGATAACATGATGAGGTTTGTATTTTAGTCAACTCACACAGACTGCTACATGGGAGAGTCAATTGTAAGGTGCAGGGGTTGTATGGGAAAACCAGATCAGAAGGCTGCTCTAGGAGACTGTCGTTTGGGTTAGGGGTGGTGACAATGGGGGGATGTACATAGATTTAAAGGATATTTTAAAGGTAATATCAATGGATCTGATAATGGAGATGTCAAAGGATAAGATGTCAAGGATGACAATCATATGCATATGCCATTCACTCGGAGAGGTGACACCAGGAGAGGATCAGGTATGAGCCAAAGGTTATGATTTTAAGTATTGGTTACATTGAGTTCGAGGTACCTTTAAGATGTATAAGTGGAGATGTCCAGTAGAGAGCTGGTTATAGAGGTCTGGAGCTTGGAATTTTTGATAGCTTGAAAAGTTAATGAGGGGAAGACTTTTAGCTTACTAAATCTTATAAAGAGAAAAACACCCCTGCTTATTACAATGAGTATCTTATTAAAATAAGTACAAGACTAACTATAATAATTTACAAATTAATAACAAATTTCCTGGACTTTCCTGTGAGGATGTAAGAATAAAATAAAAATATCCCAAATTAATACCCAACTTCTTCATAAAGCCTGGTCACACTTGTCCCTCTTTGCTCAGTCGCTTCAGTCATTGCAGTAGACAATTTCTTCAGCTTCTGTTCTCAACTTGCTAATTATTTCCTCTTCTGATCATCAAGCATTTTTACGATGCACTCTAGAACTTTAGTCATTTATGAGTTTGTGCTTGGGTCAGGTGTGTTTCTATGTATTTGTGTTTTTCTACACTTTTTCCTTGTATTATAAACTTTTTATAGAGTAGTCAAGGTTTGTTGTCATTTACTAAAGAAATTTTATAATCACAAATAGGCAACAGATCCCTGAGTAGAAAATTAGAATTCCTCAAATAAAGCCAAGCAAACAAACAGAAAATCCAATAGGTCAAGCATCTCAAAAACCTTAAGAGTCAGGTTACTATCATGCTCACGCTGTCTGTCCACTCTCTAAGCTCCATTTGCTTTCTGGTTTCCAAAACATCAGTAAATATTTACCTACCTTATTCATCTTTGTTAAGTTCTAAGTCCCTTGGGAAGAGAAATAGTCCCTTTCAAATGATTCTTTATCAGCCCAGAGCCTTCGTGGGAGTTTGAGTAGGAAATCATAACTCATTTTAAATGATCACATTTGGCTTTACAAATGGAACTCTTGACAGTGTTCAACAGTAGGAAATTCTGCAGGGTCAGTCTAGGAAGCCAAAATTTTAATTCAGGCAAGAAGTACTAGTATAGTGTTTGTTAAACTTTAATGTTTATTATTTTGGAAGGATTCTCTTATTTTATAAAGCTTATGTTATCTCAATTTCTACATTTTTTTAACAGCTAAAAGAACTTGAAGGTGCTATGGGAATAAAGTAATGAATAATTTGGCCTGGATCTTACAAATAGGGTGAGACAGAACTAGCACAACGTGTCAGGCTTCTTCACTCTTAATCCAAAGCTCTTTTCATAGCATCATGCAGCTAGTTTTGATAACTAAGAAGAATGCAACGTAAAGAATAGCGGCGATGTGTACTGTGTTAGTAGTCATCTCTGTGCAATGCAATCAGGAGCCACCACTTAGTATTTCTTCCACTCGGTCACTGCTCTACTGGTCCCCAAACCCTTTCACCTAAACAATGCTTGAAACGTCACCCTTGGTATTTCTTTTCTTTATATTAAAGTTTCCATTTCTTGATGCAGAGACTTCTAGGAATGGTCATTTATAACACCTAATCCTTCAAATACTCTTTAGTGTGTCTGTAGGAATCAGATAATTTCCTAAGAGGAGTGTTTCACCACTAGATGATAAACAACGATCTATGGGAGTGGTGAGGAAGCCAGATCAGAGAAGGCACCACAGATGAGGAAGAGCAAGGAGAGGCTTGGATGACTGGAGACACGCTTCACAGGTAATCTTGCCTCAAACCAGGGCTCTACCTCTCTTATAAAGAACAAATCTTTTAATCATTTTTTCATTTAGAGATTTCGATATTCCAGGACCTCCGATTTAAGATCAGTCTCCTTGCTAACTCCATTGATAAAACAAATGCAGATACACTCTGTACAAAGATCTCACAAGTCTGACCTTGTAGATAATTTGGGGTGAAACATGTTTCCCACTTAAAAATTACAGGACGTTTTGAGCAGATTGTTTATTATGAAGGGCAATCACAATCAGAGAACCAGAGTTCTTATCCTTTGTTTCTGTTTCCATAACTGATTAGATAATGATGGAAATGTCTTTTAGGCTAAGGAGATTTGGGCTACGATTTAAGCTGCCACCATCGCATTCCCCTGATCCTCTTTCACATCCTCTAGCTCCCTCCAAGTTTGTCGTTGGATTGCAGCCATCTAATTCCTGGGTTCACACCATTCCCTCTAAGCTGACCAGTATGAAAATGTCATCACACTCATTGTGTTCAATTCAAATATATTTTTTAAAACAATATCTCTCATGTTTTACTTGTTCCTGCCAGACAAAATTTTACCTAATCAATGACTTTTAACTTGTACTTTTTTGACTGATGGTATTTCGATGGGAGATATCTGGATGCATAGCTTTACTGTGGTGAAATTTCAACAAGATGTCGTATCTTACCTTCCTCTACCTTACAAACCTCTTTCCTCCTTAACTCTGGCTTAAAGCAGACACTATCTGTTTCAAGATAGGATTAGAAACTGTCAGCAAAGAATAAACTTCTGAGTCCTATTGCATTAACTTCGTTTTTTAGAGATTTGAAAGATATTTGATACTTTGGAGTGGTTGCCTGAACACTCCAGACCTTGAAGATTATCAAATTAATTTTATTTGATTAGTATTTTAAAATATATTATTTTTATAAGATGTAAGGTGATTTTATTAAACCTTACAAAAATCAAAAATTTAAATATTATAGTATATAAAGACATAACTATGTATATTATATATGTTGACGAAAATAATCCATAACCAATCTATAAATGAAAATTTGGGTGAGTTTATTCTGAGCTGAAATCTGAGGACCATGGCCTGGGGCCTTTCTTCCCGAAGGAAGAAAGGGTACCAAGGAAGTGAGGTATACAGAGTGGTTATATACCCCCATACAGGACGTTTTACATATGATTGAAATGTCCCTCCCACAATAGTCGCAAGGTTGCCCTGTCAGCATAGCGCTTGATGGACACAGCAGGTAGTGGGTCTGCTATCTCAGAGGGCGTAGCAGGAGGCAAGTCTATTGTCTCGAGCTGGGTGGTCACAGGTGAGCGCAGCAATCAGTTTCTAGCCTAAGGAAAGATGCTTAATCCTTAAAGAAATGCCAACGTTGGGAGGGGGAGGGAAGTTGCACCTTTATCTCAAGGGCCTTTGCTCTTGCCATAGTGAATGTCTAAAGCAGATATACAATGCATGCTCAATGGCCACAGTCAGGCGCTTTTGGAAAGACAAAGTCAGGCCTAATTAGGTTTACACAAAATGGCTTCCTCATATTCTCCGATATAGCCTATTGCTTGCCATTTTTATTTGTCATATATATTACATATATGGGTAATAAACATAGATACTTGCATCTGAGATGACCAAATATCAAACGTTCTATTTTAATATAAAAATTAATAAACTATAAAACATTAAGTTACTTATTGCAACTTGTTTTTGGTTGCTTTCCAGGGTCTGCACAAGCCCACTGTTGAATAATGGGATAAAATAAAAACGAATATAAATCAATGAGAAAAATTATGAAACACAGCACATGCAACAACAGCAAAGAATTAAATCTCTGAAGTTAAAGTTAACTAAAAGCATGTCAGTGATCAGTGATCAACGAGGTTGGACGCACATAGTCAACCAACTTGTTTTCTTCCTTTTATTGTGCTATTAATATAATAAAAAACTTGGAGAGGAATTTATTACAGCCAAATCATGGAAACACACAAGAAATGCCTAAATAAAGTACCTACATGACTTTGATTGCAAAATGCTAAAAGATGCTAATGTATCTTGTATTTTCTTTTAATTCTTTGCTTGGTCGTAGTAGACCAAAAGAATACTTGTGATGTATTCTAAATCTACTTTTTAGTGGAATATTTGGCAAAAGCTCAGGAGAGACTCTCTTCTCTTTATTGAACTCAAAGGAAATTTATTTGCTTTTTTAAAAAGGCAACAAAATATTAAGAACTCCGAGAAAAAGATCTCAAACAAAAATAGTTTTCACCCTTGTCTCTTTTATATTTTACTCGAGATAAAATTAAGAATAATTATCAAACATCACCCCCACTGGTTCCTTGGCTCTCTGCCTGTGAGGTTGCTTTTTTTGTTGGAAAGATTCTTTCTTTTCCAACCAGTTACAAATTTTCTTTCTTGTTTGGGGTTCTGAGAGGTAGGCGTCTTCTCTTCTCTGACAGAAATATTAGTGCAACGGAGGGCAATTTGCAATGCTTCTCTTCTTCTATGTGAAAGAAGAATTGTCATGAGCAAGTAGCCAAGACCATTGCTATTGACCTACTCGAGAGAATAAGAGTTTTCAGGATATCTTCCAATTCAGGAATGTGCAGACCAGGCATTCCTGATCAGTAGTTTTAGAGAATGTCTCTTTTGATGGGTTTCGGTCTCTGCTCACATTGCCTTGAGCTGTCCTCACTGAGGGAGGTTTTGAAAGTAACATTTCTATGCCTCTGTGTTATCTCTCCTTGCCCTTAGGAAGAAGCTGCTATTCTGAGTGTGTGGCATGCACTGGTTGGGTAAGGGCAACATTTTTCCAATGAGTGGGACCATACTGGTAGAGGCAGGTGCCCTGTGTTGGCCATTTCTTTATTCCCACTGCTACCACTTGGTCCAGCTCCTAACGACTTCTCCTGTGGAATACTGCAATATTCTGTAAATCAGAAAGTATGATTATTCAAGGTCACGTAGATCAGGGATGAGAATGTTTCAAAATGAGAGCAGATTTTGGAAGTCCTTGGGGCAGAAGAGATAGCAGGGGCAGATAGGGAAGAGGAAGGCATTGGCCCAGATACAACTTTCGTGCAATCTTTGACTTCTTTCATCTCAGTTCCTTTGCATTCTGCTTTTTATTGCCTACAATTACTTTCCTGGGGGCCATCTGTTTATTAAATTGGTCACTTGTAGAAGTTAAGAGGTGATGTGAATGAGTGCTTGTCTTAATTTACTTATTTTCAGGCTTATTCCTCTTTCTTTGTCGAGTCGTGTGATTAGAAAATGAGGTCCCAGTGGGCATCAGAAGGAAAAGGGGATGGTCGTGCCGAGAGGGGATAACAATGGAGAGGTTTGAGATCCTCAAAACAAAATCTGACCTTCAAATTCGACAGCTTCTCTTTTTGCCTTTTGCCATTATTTCCTGGAGAAAAAAAAAATCAATTTGTGTCTGGTTCTTCTGAGACAATATTGCTTAAACCATGGTCTGAACTATGAGAATCAGAACTCACTGATATCTTGGTGCATTATAAAATGTACTGAAAAAATCAAGCCAAATTTTTTTCAAAATAGTCTATAAGTTGAAGTACTTATGAAAGCACACCAGAGACCCCGTTCAGAACAATGGAGCCGCACATACCACAATTATTCTGAGTGAATGAGGTTGTACTATTCAGTATGCGTGTCAGAGGCCTGGGTCCCCATAACAGGATATTGCAATTTGGTAATTCCCTTGGGGAAAGGGAAATAATTATGTTGTTACTCTTTAACTGCGGACAGGCTTTGAAATGACTGAATAGAGTATTCAGAAACCTAATGAACTATGCTGTTTCAAGGCAGGACATGGTTATTACGTATTTTCTGAAGGGCATATAAGACTTTTCACACTACTACCTCTTGATTATCTACTCCCCTCAACCCCCAGTTATTTTTCTAACCAGTATCCACATTGAACACAAAGAAGACTGGAGATTTATAGTGCAATATAAATGCTTTGAAATAACTTCCAGCAATGTGAACATAAATTGCTCATTACGTGAAACTTCTTTGACAACATATAATGAATCAATTTGTCATTGAAATGTCACCAGGCACTTAATATTTAAACTGCCATGGTCTTTCAGGTCTTGTTATCTCTGTTGAATAGCTAGAAAATATATATTGCTTATGTGGCTATGTGTATTCAGGTGAATTATTGGATGCAAAGTTAGGTTAAACAAAAAAAAAACAACTTTGTTCCATATTTGTACATTCCTTTCCTTTGGAAGCATTAACCTTTATCCAAGAGTTCATGAATTGTCCTAATCTGTCCCCTGAATCCAGATAACTTGGCTCACTTGAGGAGTAAAACAACCAAGTTGGTGAAAACCGCTTCCACAATCAAAGTCAGTCATGAATGGGTTGAAGCTATGTTTATCTATTAATGCAAAAGACATCAGGTAATTAGCTTACTTTCTACATCCTCTTAAGCATGTGAGTTGCTAAAATGGATTGAGTTGCAATCATCTGGGAAAGTTGGTAATAGATGAGAACAAGTGTCCAGATCCGAGGCATGGAAAATTACACAGAACGCACAAGCCCAGCTTCCCAGTTTCCACTGGTACAAAAAGAATGGGAAGAGTGTAGGCTTCTCCCCTGCTATTCTCCTTCACACAGTGTTTTTTTCTCCACTTTTTTTTTCAGGTTTAAAAAAACAAATTGCAAGGTGTTTCCTCTTACATTTACCTCCAGTTAAGCGTTCTAAATTTATTCTCAGGTTTTTTTTACAATTAAAATGGAAAAATCTCCTGCAGCCTTGTGCTCCTCACACTTTACCTCACCACTGCCTCTGTTGTCCCAGGGCAACTGGAGAACCTTGGTATACTTGCCCTGGTTGTGTGAGCCTTTCCCAACTTTCCACATGTCAGGCCAGTATGCAACTACGTATGGTCATGTGCTACATAGTTATCTTTTGGTCAGTGATGTATCTCATATCCGATGGTGGTCTCATAGATTATAATGGAGGGGCCAGCCATATGGCCAAGTGCTTAAGTTCACATGTTCCTCTTAGGCAGCCCAGGGTTCACCAGTTCTGATCTTGAGCATCAACCTACACACTGCTCATCAAGCCATGCTGTGGTGGCATCTCACATAGAAGAACTAGAACATATCACAACTAGTATATACAACTATGTACTGGGGCTTTGGGGAGAAAATAAAAAAAGAAGATTGGCAACAAATGTTAGCTCAGGGTCAATCCTAAAAAAAAAAGATTATAATGGAGCTGAAAATTCCTGTCACCTAGTGATGTCGTAGCATCATAATGTCACAGTGCAATGCATTACTTATGTGTTTGTGGTGATGCTGGCATAAACAAACCTACTGTGCTGCCAATTGTATGAAAGTATAGCACATACAGTTATGTATAGTACATAATCCTTGATAATAATAATAAACGACTATGTTACTGATTTATGTATTTACTATACTGCACTTTTTATCATTACTTTAGAGAGCGCTCTTCCTACTTCCAGAAAACCTTTACTTTAAAACAGTATGCTGTGTTAAGCTGGTAGCAGCTTCATAAATCTTGTGTTTACCACATCTCTTGATTTTATCCCTTTCTCCTGTGCTTGATTTAATCTCATGTTTTTTGTTCATCATGACACCTAAGCACACAAAATTCACTGCTAATGTTGCCAATAAGAGACCACATAGGTTCACTGACCTGGAAATAAAATTAAAAGTGGTTAAGGACTACAAAGGTGGAAAATCAGTGATGATTATTGCTTGTCAGTCAGACATATCCCAGTCCGTCATAGGTATAATCTTGAAGAAAAAGAATAAAGTGATGGAAGCTGTTAAAGGATCTACTTCATTGAAGGCAATGAGACAAACAAAAATCTGAGAAGGGCCTTCATTAGACATGGAGAAACACCTAATGACCTGGATTGAAGACCAGGCACAGAAGCGTATCCCTCTCAGCACCATGAAGATCAAAACAAAGCAAAAAGTTTATTTGCGATGTTGAAAGAAAAGGCTGGATCTTATTACGATGTTGAATTTACTGCCAGCCCTGGGTAGTTTAAACGATTCAAGAATTGTTATTCATTACACAATGTGAAAGTGAGTGGTGAGTCTGTGAATGCTGATGTGAAGGCAACTGAAGAATATTTGGAAATTCTAGGTAAGCTGATGGTCACGGAAAATTACGTGCCAGAGCACGTAGTCAATATGGATGAAACCTCCCTATTCTGGAAACAGATGTCTGAAAGTACTTTCATCCGTAAGAAGGCCAAGTCAATGCCAGGTTTTGGGCTTTTAAAGACAGAATAATAGTCTTGCTTGAAGGCCAAGTTGCAGGCTACAAATTGAAACCCTTTGTGATCTGGGACAGTGAGAATCCTAGGACCTTCAAGCATAGCAAAAGCACACACTGCCAGTGTGCTACAGGAGGAATAAGAAGTCATGGAGGACCCAGCCCCTCTTCCAAGGTGCCCTTCTGAATTGCTACTCCAGCAAAATGGAGAAATATTGTTTGGAGAATAATATACCTTTCAAGATTTTGCTTATTGTTGATGGTGCTCCTAGGCATCTTCCTTTTATTGGTGATCTTCATCCCAATATCAAAGCAGAGTTTCTCCCTCCAAACACCACCTCTTTGATCCAACCAATGATCAAGGAGTCATAGGAGCTTTTAAAGCCTACTCCCTGAGCACTGACTTTTGCCCAGGCTATTGCTGCAACTGAGGAAGACACTGAGAAGACACTGCAATTCTGGAAGGATGACAACATCTATGACTGCATTAAGAACCTTGCTTGGGCTTGGGGTGATGTGAGCAAGGAGTTTTTGAATGGTATCTAGAAGAAGACACTCCAGAAGTTAGTCCATGACTTCAAAAGATTTCCCAAGGATGAGGAGGTTGAAAAAATCAAGGCTGTGGTGGAGATGGCAAACAGCTTTAACCTGGATGTGGATGAGGATGACCTTGAGGAGCTCCTAGAAGTGGTTCCTGAGGAATTGACTGATGAGGAGTTGTTGGAATTGGAACAGAAATGCATAGCTGAAGAAGAGGCAAAATAAAAGGAAGCTTAGGAGGAAAAAAAGAAGGGCCAAGAAAATTCACAGTGAAGGGTGTAGCAGAAGCTTTTTCAGACTTCAAGAAGCTCCTTAAAAAGTTTGAAAATGTGGACCCCAATACCAAAAGGTTTTCATTAATAGAAAGGGATGTTCATGGTGTATTATCTGCTTACAAGCAAACCTCCAGTGAAAAAAAGAAACAAACCAAGCAAACCACCAAGGACATATTTCTGAAAAGAATGACACCTCTTCAACAGGAGCCTCAGGCAGATCTTTCTTCAGGAGAAATTCCAGAAGAAGGCATTGTTATCATAGGAGATGACAGCTCCATGCATGTTATTGCTCCTGAAGACATTCTTGTGGTTTAAGACATGGTGATGGAAGACAGTGACATTGATGATCTTGACCCTGTGTAGGCCTAGCCTAATGTGCATGTATGTGTCTTAGTTTTTAACAAAAAAAGTTTAAAAAGTGAAAAAAATTAAAAAATTAAAAAGAGGAAAAAGTTTATAGAATAAGAATATAAAGAAATTATTTTTGTACATCTGTACCACGAGTTTGTGTTTTAAGCTGCGTTATTACAAGAGTCAAAAGTTTAAAAAAATTTAGAAGTTTACGAGGTAAAAAAGTTACAGTAAGCTAACGTTAATTTATGACTGAAGAAAGAAAAATATTTTTAAATAAATTTAGTGTCACCTAAGTGTACAGTGTTGATAAAGTCTCCAGTAGCGGACAGTAATGTCCCAGGCCTTCACTTTCACTCCCCACTCACTCACTGACTCCCCCAGAGCAGCTTCCAGTCCTGCAAGCTCTATTTGTGGCAAGTGCCCTATACAGGTGTACCATTTTTTATCTTTTATACCATAGTTTTACTTTTCTATGTTTAGATACACAAATACTTACCATTGTGTTATAATTGCCTACCGTATTGAGTACAGTAACACGCTGTACAGGTTTGTAGCCTAGGAGCAATAAACTCTACCATATAGCTTAGGTGTTTAGTAGCTGTACCATGGAGGTTTGTGTCAGTTCACTCTACGATGTTCACACAATGATGAAATCACCTAACCATGCATTTCTCAGAATGTATTCCTGTCATTAAAGGATGCAACACTGTAGTATAAACTATATCTCTTAATGCTTGATTTGAATTTCATAGAGAAAAACTTTGCCTGTTTGTTAGTAACTTAACTACTTTTCTTAAATTTCCTTTATCATTACACTCTGTAATGCTCCTTATTACTTGAGAAATTCTATGGTTTTTCCTGAGCTGATTTTTTTTTTCTGTTTCTTTTGCAAAGCAAGAGAAACTTGATTCAATCATATTTTTAAATAAGTTGATTTTTGTGACAGTGACAAATAAATAATGACGTTTTAAATATAAGCTAAGAATTTTAAATATATTTATTATGACATTGTGATTTATAAGGAATATATTTATTTGGTCATTCAGATGATCAGAATATATTTCTCATACACATTTGCTCTTCACCCACAGTTCCTGGC